>NC_037678.1:38357796-38445124 GCF_003255815.1 Theropithecus gelada | reverse complement strand
TTTCTTTTTTTTTTTTTTTTTTTTTGAGACAGAGTCTCGCTTAGTCGCCCAGGCTGGAGTGCAGTGGCGGCATCTCGGCTCACTGCAAGCTCCGCCTCCCGGGTTCATGCCATTCTCCTGCTTCAGTCTCCCAAGTAGCTGGGACTACAGGCGCCCGCCGCCTCGCCCGGCTAATTTTTTGCATTTTTAGTAGAGACGGGGTTTCACCATGTTAGCCAGGATGGTCTCGATCTCCTGACCTCGTGATCCGCCCGCCTCGGCCTCCCAAAGTGCTGGGATTACAGGCGTGAGCCACCGCGCCCGGCCCCACATGTCTTTTAAACAGGGAGAAAACTCAGAAGCATGTAAGGGGCTTCTAGTAACATTTCATTGGCTGGGTCACACCACATGCTCATTCCCAAACCAGGCACTGGGAAGACAAGTACGTGATTAGCTTAGAATAAATGTTTCTCTTTCTGAGGCTGAGGAGGGGGATTGGGATAGTAAATATCCCAATAGACTTGTGTTTCTTCTGCAAGAAAGATTAAGGAATGGCTATTGGTAACGAGCCAACAGTGTTTGCTGAATGGGCTCACTGGAGACTTTTGAGCAGGGGAGTCCAAGATGAACTCTGAGTATTAAGGCATATTCCTGTTATGCTGTAAAACAGATTAGCAAGATTTTTCTGTAAAGGACCAGGTGAGAAATATTTGGCACTAGGTGGTCTCTCTCACATCTACTGACCCCTGCTGTTGTCTGCTGTTGTAGAGTGAAAGCCACCATGATTCTATGTAAGCAAACAGGCATGACTGAGCTCCTACAAAACTTTATTTACAAAGCCATGAGGCAGACTGGATTTGGCTTGTGGCCTATAGTTTGCTGGTATTGTTGGAATGTAACCATGTAAACAAACCAGGAGACAAAGGAAGCTTTTGCCGTCATCAGCTATAGTTTCCAAGTCACACATCCTTGGATCCTTGGACTAGTATCAATGTATTATAAGGTTTTCACCCATCCATGGTGAAATAAATAAAGTCAGGAGTCTTAGTCACTCATTTTAATATGCTGGCCTTTTCTTTGGTGTTATGCTTTTTAAATTTCTTTTGCTTAATTTTTTTCATGTAAGAAATAACATTAATAGTTGGCAGGTTTTTTATTTATTTATTTATTTATTTATTTTTTTTTTTTTGAGACGGAGTCTCGCTCTGTCAACCCAGGCAGGAGTGCAGTGGCCGGATCTCAGCTCACTGCAAGCTCCGCCTCCCGGGTTTACGCCATTCTCCTGCCTCAGCCTCCCGAGTAGCTGGGACTACAGGCGCCCGCCGCCTCGCCCGGCTAGTTTTTTTGTATTTTTCAGTAGAGACGGGGTTTCACCGTGTTAGCCAGGATGGTCTCGATCTCCTGACCTCGTGATCCACCCGTCTCGGCCTCCCAAAGTGCTGGGATTACAGGCTTGAGCCACCGCGCCCGGCCGTTGGCAGGTTTTTTAAAAAATAAAAGCCCTTTTGTAAATGTTTATGTTCCCAGTGGCAGTGGGAATATAAAGCAGAGGCAGAAGAGAGGTATAGTCTATATGATTTAGTGATAATTGAATGAGAAAGGCTTGGGGGACAGAAAGAAATATCAGATAATTTATAGGTTTCCACGTTGTACACTAGTATTTGACCTGGACATGAGGCAGGAGGAGGCTATTTTCTGGTGAATACAGAAGAGCAAAGAGTAGCAGGTCAACAGGAATGACTAATTTTTTTCTATGTCTGTTTAATGGAATATTCATGTAGGGTTTTTTTTTTTTTGAGTAGGTAATTGGATAACCAGCATTTATAACTTGCATCCTACTAGCTTGACTCTCAGTGATAAGATTTGTCAAAGATCCAGGAATCTGAAAGGTGTTGATAAATGTCCATGTGTATAACCATCAGTGATTGAAAGTCAGCATGCACAGAACGCAGAATTGGGAGAGATAAACTCAATAGATAAAGATGAATATCGGAGTTGTGTTCCTCTTAGGGAATGATACTCTCTGTGATCTGTGTGAGTCACAGCTGTTAGAAGAGAAAGAGAACAAGGAGCGCAGTAAGGAAGCACAGCAAATTCAGTCCTGGAGTGCCATGCTTAATGAGTAATAGCTCACTAGGAATATTGGTTTTGGCATTAAAATGATCTATATCTAAATGCAGATTCGATCAGGGATCACTCTTCAAGGTTAATGTCCAGGCATCTTAAAATTGCATATAAGGCTTTCATTATCTGACTTCTTCCCTATTCTTCATCTTTAGCTCTTTTCCCTGTGCACCCTTTCTCTGGCATTACTGAGCAGCTGGTAATGCCCTACTCATTCATTCTTCTATTGTAGGTAAAATACTTCCACTCTTTCAGGTCTCTCTCCTGCTCTTGCTGCTGCGTGGCATGCTGTCACCCTTTCCAACCCACTACCATTTTTAACCTGGCTAGCCTCAATATTTAAGTCTCTGCTTGGGCATGTGTTCTAGAAAAGCCATCACTGACATGCTTTATTTTCATTATTTTTAAACCCTAACTCCTAGCATGTATGTAGCAGGACTCAATAGGTTGGCTTCATCCTTGGGATGCAAGGCTGGTTCAACATACACAAATCAATAAATGCAATCCATCATATAAACACAACCAAAGACAAAAACCACATGATTATCTCAATAGGTGCAGAAAAGGCCTTCAACAAAATTCAATAGCGCTTCATGCTAAAAACTCTCAATAAACTAGGTATTAATGGTACGTATCTCAAAATAATAAGAACTATTTATGACAACCCCATGGCCAATATCATACTGAATGGGCAAAAGCTGGAAGCATTCCCTTTGAAAACTGGCACAAGACAAGGATGCCCTCTCTCACCGCTGCATTCAACATAGTGTGGGGCGTTCTGGCCAGGGCAATCAGGCAAGAGAAAGAAATAAAGGGTATTCAATTAGGAAAAGAGGAAGTCAAATCATCCCTGTTTGAAGAGGACATGATTGTGTATTAGGAAACCCCATCATCTCAGCCCCAAATCTCCTTAAGCTGATAAGCAACTTCAGCAAAGTCTCAGGATATAAAATCAATGTGCAAAAATCACAAGCATTCCGATACACACCAATAACAGGCAAACAGAGAGCCAAATCATGAGTGAAGTCCCATTCACAATTGCTACAAAGAGATTAAAATACCTAGGAATCCAACTTACAAGGGATGTGAAGGACCTCTTCAAGGAGAACTACAAACCACTGCTCAACGTTATAAAAGAGGACACAAACAAATGGAAGAACATACCATGCTCATGGATAGGAAGAATCAATATTGTGAAAATGACCATACTGCCCAAGGTAATTTAGAGATTCAGTGCCATTCCCATAAAACTACCAATGACTCGCTTCACAGAATTGGAAAAAAACTACTTTAAAGTTCATATGGAACCAAAAAGGAGCCCGCATTGCCAAGACAATCCTAAGCAAAAAGAACAAGGCTGGAGGTGTCACGCTACCTGACTTCAAACTATACTATAAGGCTACAGTAACAAAAACAGCATGGTACTGGTACCAAAACTGAGATATAGAGCAATGGAACAAATACAACCCTCAGAAATAATACCACACATCTACAACCATCTGATCTTTGACAAACTTGACAAAAACAAGAAATGGGGAAAGGATACCTTATTTAATAAATGGCACTGGGAAAACTGGCTAGCTATATGTAGAAAGCTGAAACTGGATCTCTTCCTTAAACCTTATACAAAAATTTATTCAAGATGGATTAAAGACTTAAATGTTAGACCTAAAACCATAAAAACCCTAGAAGAAAACCTAGGGAATACCATTCAGGCAATAGGCATGGGCAAGGATTTCATGACTAAAATACCAAAAGCAATGGCAACAAAAGCCAAAACTGACAAATGGGATATAATTAAACTAAAGAGCTTCTGCACAGCAAAAGAAACTACCATCAGAGTGAACAGGCAACCTGCAGAATGGGAGAAAATTTTACAATCTACCAATGTGACAAAGGGCTAATATCCAGAATCTACAAAGAACTTAAACAAATTTACAAGAAAAAATCAAGCAACCCCATCAAAAAGTGAGCAAAGGATATGAACAGACACTTCTCAAAAGAAGACATTTATGCAGCCAACAGACACATGAAAAAATGCTCATCGTCACTGACCATCAGAGAAATGCAAATCGAAACAACAATGAGGTACCATCTCATACCAGTTAGAATGGCAATCATTAAAAAGTCAGGAAACAACAGGTGCTGGAGAGGATGTGGAGAAATATGTATGCTTTTACACTGTTGGTGGAACTGTAACTAGTTCAACCCTTGTGGAAGAGAGTGTGGCGATTCCTCAAGTATCTAGAGCTAGAAATACCATTTGACCCAGTCATCCCTTTACTCTGCATATACCCAAAGGATTATGAATCATGCTGCTATAAAGACACATACACACATACGTTTATAGCACCACTATTCACAATAGCAAATACTTGGAACCAACCTAAATGTCCATCAATGATAGACTGGATTAAGAAAATATGGCACATATGCATGATGAAATACTATGCAGCCATTAAAAAGGATGAGTTCATGTCCTCTGTAGGGACATGAATGAAGCTAGAAACTGTCATTCTGAGCAAATTATCACAGGGACAGAAAACCAAACACCACATATTCTCACTCATAGGTGGGAATTGAACAATGAGAACACTTAGACACAAGGTGGGGAACATCACACACTGGGGCCTGTCATGGGGGAGGGGACGGGATAGCATTAGGAGATATACCTAATGTAAATGATGAGTTAACAGGTGCAGCACTCCAACATGGCACATGTATACATACGTAAGAAACCTGCACGTTGTGCACATGTACCCGAGAACTTAAAAGTATAATAAAAATAATAAATAAATAAATTTCTGAGTAAAATAAAGACTGTTTTTACAAAGATGATATGCAAGACTGTCGTCTGCAGTCTTGGAGCACAGGGGACAGACTTGTGGAGGAGTAATGTACAGTTCAGGTGGTAAAGATGCAGTAGAAAAATCAGTGAAGTACTAAGGCAGCCTCAAGGAAGGAGTTACCTGTTGATCCGGGAAAGACATGCAGAATCAAATAAGACTTCACATAGCATTGTTTTAAAAGATGAAAAATAAGGTCAGGTGTGGTGGCTCACACCTGTAATCCCAGCATTTTGGGAGGCTGACAAGGTAAATCACAAAGTCAAAAGATCAGGAAAATCCTGGCCAATGGTGGAAGCCCATCTCTACTAAAAATACGAAAATTAGCTGGGCATGATGGTGCATGCCTGTAATCCCAGCTTCTCGGGAGACTGAGACAGGAGATTGCTTGAACCAGGGAGTTGGAGGTTGCAGTGAGCTGAGATTGCACCACTGCACTCCAGTCTGGTGACAGAGCAAGACCTTGGCTTAAAAAAAAATGAAAAATGAAAATAAATTTGTCATAATAATAGAGGGAAATATTTTAGATATTAGGAATACATTGTACACTAATAAAGGTGTCAGTAGTAGTTTTGGAAATCATTTATAAGGTACTATTGTTGCAGAAAACATGAGGCCAGAGAGACCCAGTGGGTGAAACAGGAGGATTTTATTTAGGTGCACACCAGCTCAGCTGATTTGCATTCAAAAACTGAGTCCTGAACAAAGACAAGGCTTGGCTTATATAGACAAGCTTACAGAAGCAGAACAAAGACAGTTATTCATATAGTGACAGTTTTGCAATCCCAGCATAGCTTGAGACCTTGCAGCTGCATTGAAGGAAAACAGAAACTTGCAAATAATATGCATTTGTAAATGGCTACGAGTAAATGCTGAGGGGAAGGGGAGATGGTAAAGGAATTTGTTTTCTTAACCTTGCTATGGGATGTCTGGAGCCCATACCTATGGACTCTGGCTTCTCAGACAGGGTCACCACGACCTTTCCTGGGCCCTGGCTGTTACTATCCTTAGAGTCAGAGTAGCTAAGTGCAGGAAAACTTGTTTCTCTTTAAAACTAAGTTTCCTTTTCTTTAGATTTACTGTTTCACTATTAGGAAGTGAACAACATATTTTGTTACCTTGTATGTTTCTACTGTATTTTAAAGTTGTGTTTCTGGTAGTTTTGTTCTTTTCTGTTGGGTGGATGAATTTGTGAGTGAATTACATCAGGTGTCTCCCCAAGTGGTTTGTTGACGTTTTGGAGAATTATTTCCTAAGTAACTATTTCATGAAAGACTAAACATTCAATTTATGAAATAAAATAAAATGTTTTAAATCTATTTTTATAAAAGCAATAGTTTTTAACTGTTCTAAGTGGTTGATTTTAACAGAATATACGGATTTCTCAACAGAACAAGACTTAAAGCTGACATAAGAGAAAGAGTCACAAAGGCTTAAAGGCAGCGAAAATAGCCAGCCAGCAGCATGGAAAATTTTAAATTTAAATTTTTGATTTAATGTTGTTTTCTTTGCTTTAATAATATTAGATAGTCCAAATGAAATTATTTTTCAGACTGGGTTTTGAGAATCAATAGATTCTTTAAGAATTTTAAACAGATTCTTAAAATTTATTTTAATAAATTCAGCAATCTCATTAACAGAAGAATCAATAGATTCTAATTTAACATTTGATATCTAACTTAAGAAACATAACAACTATAAAAATTTAAAACACTCTTATTTTACAATATTCTTATTTAAAATATTCCTATCTGCCTTTTTTATTAGCTTATAGCTAATCTTTCCTCTTGGAATAAAGGAAAAACAAATTCCAGAACTTTGTTTGTACTTTGATTTTTACAACACCTTAACATGATAAAGAAAGTAACATCAATTATTGGATTATATTATTAAGCAGTAGAATTATGACCAATGTAACATTGATGGTCCCTGAGCTGGAATCACGATTAAAGTGTAATCATGGCCAGTGGTTGAAAACCTGCAATTTTACATTGTCAGTCACTGATACCAAGGTTAAAGATATATTCTGCCGCCGGGCGCGGTGACTCAAGCCTGTAATCCCAGCACTTTGGGAGGCCGAGACGGGCGGATCACGAGGTCAGGAGATCGAGACCATCCTGGCTAACACGGTGAAACCCCGTCTCTACTAAAAAATACAAAAAACTAGCCGGGCGAAGTGGAGGGTGCCTGTAGTCCCAGCTACTCGGGAGGCTGAGGCAGGAGAATGGCGGGAACCCCGGAGGCGGAGCTTGCAGTGAGCTGAGATCCGGCCACTGCACTCCAGCCCGGGTGACAGAGTGAGACTCCGTCTCAAAAAAAAAAAAAAAAAATTAAAAAAAAAAAGATATATTCTGCCTTGTGGTCTCTCATTGACCTCAGCGTTTCTCTTCAGGGAGGGAACCAGGTCATAAAAGCAATGCAACTGCCTATTGCAAGAATCATATCTTGCAGAACGGGACCTTTGGTGCTAGTGCACAAACACAGTAACATTCTAACCTGTTTCAGTTGCAGAAAACCAGAACAGATTATTTAAAATTTTTATCCACTGTAATTAGTACTCATGAGTATATATTAGAACTGGTCTTAAGCAGATAATCTAGATACACAACACTATCATATCACAGCATATAATTTCAACTACAATTTAAGAATTTGCATTTCTTTCTGCTTAGTGTTGATTTTGGCTCCTCATAATTTAAAGCGTGCCTACAATCCAGTCAGGAAACTTTTTGAAAAGCACTTCAGTGCACTGTAGGGGCTCACTAGTTAGGGTTTCATGAGGTAACCTCTTTCAAGTGAGGAAGATTTTGCAACACTACAAATCATCTGCTAATTAATTTTTGGTAGATTTAACACATAACAAGTTTAGTCGAAACAAATGGTGACAAAGTTAAGTGTGCTGGTTCATGGTTTTCTTCTCCCTTTGGCTAAAGTGAAGTATTTTTCACATGTTAATCAAAAGCCCGTGATGTTGCAGTAGTTAAACATAGATTAAAAAGTTGTCTCAATTTTAATTATTTATTTATTTTAATAGATAAATTTCAATTTTATTTATTTATTTATTTATTTATTTATTTATTTATTTATTTTGAGACGTAGTCTGGCTCTGTCGCCCAGGCTGGAGTGCAGTGGCCGGATCTCAGCTCACTGCAAGCTCCGCCTCCCAGGTTCCCGCCATTCTCCTGCCTCAGCCTCCAGAGTAGCTGGGACTACAGGTGCCCGCCACCTCGCCTGGCTAGTTTTTTGTATTTTTTTTTAGTAGAGATGGGGTTTCACCGTGTTAGCCAGGATGGTCTCGATCTCCTGACCTCGTGATCCGCCCGTCTCAGCCTCCCAAAGTGCTGGGATTACAGGCTTGAGCCACCGCACCCGGCCTTAATTTTCATTATTTTCTGATTTTTCATTGTCCATAAGTAATCACTTAAGAATAAAATTATTTTTAAAACATGTGTTCCAAAAGAGGAGACATCATGGAAATATAACAAGCAAATTAACCTTCTATTTTTGCATCTGCAGAAAATGTCTCAAGGACCAGAAATAAATAAGGATTTTGACAGAGAGGTATACCTTTGTATTCAAATATTTCTGTTGAATTAGATTTTTACATTATGTTGTTTAACAAAGTGTAGCAAGTGTAGACATATATGATCCTATCATGTAAGTAGCACAAATCAGCAGTGAAAACTCAGGAAGAATTCCGTACGTTGTGTATTAAAGAGATATAAACACTAGAGATATTCTTTCATTGTTATGGAGTAAATCCTGAATGGTGCCGTAAAATGCCAGGTAATGGCACTTTAGGAACTTTGGATCAATCATTTTATCTTTCCTGGTTTTAGTCTGGTTATCAATAGATAATGTGGCTAAAGAAGATAGCTTCTTATTCTGTGTATCTTCCAGGTAGAAAATTCAATGGCTATTGAATGTGAAATTTGGGGAACATCTCATTTTCTGGGATTCCACGCTTGTACCTCAGGAGTTTCACTCTGCTCCTTGTGTTGTGGCAAACTTGGGTTTTCATGTTTCAGTGAGCACCATCATGTTTTTTATATCCCAGGAATCAAATGAGAAAAGAATGATCAAAGGCAGTGGGGGAGAAGAACATCTCAGTGCAGAAAAGGGCAATCTTCCTTTCTATTCCTGAAGCCCCGCAGTGTCTCATGCTCTACATCTGACTGTTTAATGTAAAACCTAGGTGGTAAAGACAGAAGACACATTTTATATCTTTGTCTTTTTATTTGTGCATTCCCATGAGTCAAATTGGGTAAATACATATGTAAGATACTGAAGAGTGGTTGGAAATAAAAACACAAAATGAAGGAGGGCCCTTTTTGAATTTTGGAAAATTCTGTTTTATTCATTCAAACAGAAATCAAGTAGACTTTACAAAAATTTCAATGATACACTAATGACATGATAATTACATCTTAATATTTTATAGTAATAGTTCTGTATATATGATCAAACTTAAGTGTGAAATATTTTTAATGACTAAAATAATGACAAACTGAATCAATTGATGAAATCAATTAAAAAGGTTCTTTTTATTCAAAAAAGTGATAACCATCCTTAATCTCAAGCTTCCACTCAAGGTTGAAGAAGAAATGAAGAAGCACGGAGGTAATCATGTGGGATTCCCAGAAAACCTGACTAATGGTGCTGCTGCTAGCAATGGTGGTGATGGATTAATTCCACAAAGGAAGAGCAGAAAACCTGACAGTCAGCGATTTCCTGACACTGAGAATGAAGAGTATCACAGGTAAGCCTATGGCAACATTTAACAGGAGATAACCATGTGCTGTCAAACTAATCCTAATTTGGGCTAATATTCATGATGAACAAATTGTACACTTTTACTAGGATATTCAGCCTTCCCTGTTCATCAGAAAATTGAAAATCAGCAGACAATGAGTTACCATTTTTTCCAGTCATTAATTTATTTGAAAAAATAGGCAGTATGGGTAAATGTGAGGGAAAAGGCATTTGTTTTTTTTGTGAACTTTTATTTTAGCTTCAGCGGTACATGTGCTTGTTTATTATATAGGTAAACTGTATCATGGTGGTTTGGGCTACAGTTTATTTCATCAGCCACATAATAGGCAAAATACCTGAAAGATAGATTTTTGGTAGTCTCCCTCCTGCCACACTCCACCCTCAAGTAGACCCTGGGGACTGTTACTCTCTTCTTTGTGTCCATGAGTTCTCATTGTTTAGTTCCCACTAATGAGTAAGAATATGTGGCATTTTATTTTCTGTTCCTGCATTAGTTTGCTTAGTTTGCTTAGGATAATGGCCTCCATCTCCATCTGTTGTTGCAAAGGATTGGTTTCACTGAAAAAGACATTTCGTACACTGTTGGTAAATACATTTTGAACATTAATTTAGTAGCGTATTCACACACACATATATAACATAGTAAGGATATATAATATACGTATGCTAAGGATATTTGTATAAATTTGTTACATATATACTTACGTATAAGGACATTTATTACAGCATTATTATATCAAAAAGATGGATCCTTATCAATAGGAGATTATCATTATCAAAAGTAAATCTTTACCAATAGGAAATAGCTCAAATTTCATACCCAGAAAATAATGTCGTACACAACCATTTTTTACAAATGAGGTTAGACCTAGAATATACTTCTTATTTCACAATTAAAATGTATTTAAAGCAATTTAAAATGTATTTAAAGTATTTAACACATCTTAAGATAATTTTGTTAGAATTCTTGCAATATCTGCTGTGTTGCAAATGGAAGTTACATGCTACATTAGCGTTGTATCTTGTTAACAACAAGATTGCTAGTTATTAAATTTTTGTTGTCAGTGCCTGAGTGCTGAAATATTGGACTCTCAACCTGAATATTGCCAAGCAATTGTACATAGTGATCTATATTTAATATAAACCTTTCAGTATATTGGATAATATTTTTATTAAAATATATCAAAGGATCTTTCATCTACTAAACCAGGAGTTGACCAGATTTTTCTGCAAAGAGCCAGTTAGTAAATATTTTAGGCTTTGTGGACTATATATATATATACTTTTTTTTTTTTTTTTTTTTGAGACAGGGTCTCTGTTGCCCAGGCTGGAGTGCTGTTGTGTGATCACGGCTCACTGCAGCCTCAAATTTCTGGGCTCTAGCGATCCTCCCACCTCAGCCTCTCTACTAGCTGGGACCACAGGTGTGCAACATCACACCCAGCTAATTGACCCCATGGCCTGTTAAGTGAATAAGCATGGCTGCGTTCTAAGATTCTTGACTTACAAAAACAGGCAATGGGCTGGATTTGGCCCACAGGTGCTAATTTGCTGACCCTTGTGCTAAAATGAAGGCGCTGCTAATGCAGTAACTCTTATTTGTAAAAGTGCCCTACATGTTTGACATTATCTTTCCTTTGAGAAAAGGATATATTTCAGTATTCACCTCGCCATATTTTTTGACTGTGACTTCATATTATTTTTAAATTTTCATTTATAAAATAAGATTATTTTGTGTATTTCTGCCCCTTTATTCCTGTTAATAAAACTCAGTATTTTACTGTGATCAATTACTTTGTATATTTGATGAGTATCAACCGTCCTAGAATTAGCTGATTTTTCTCAAGCAAGAAATACTCTCCTTGAAACTTTTAGTATTTCTTGATCTTTATGTATAAGCATGAACAACATGATAATCAGCTTATGTACTCTAGAAATGTTCAAGGTGACGTTTAGGTCTATAGTTTTAAGAATTTAACACCTTGGTCTGGCATTTTTAATGCCACTTGTGTATAATTTTTATATTCTTTAAAATATATAATTGTTATATGAAATTTGAAAACTACATCTCATTATATAAAATTGGAAACTGTTTGTTACTTTTCCATGACTGTGGAAGAAAATTAAAACATTCTCAGTCATGACTCCTAAGTGTGATGTCCTTAAAAGAACTGTCTACCCTCATGAACTGAAATTTTCTTTTCATTCACTCTTGATCTTACACCAGTAAGTCTTCAATTTCAACACTCCTACAATGTTGTTTTTTCTCAAGATTATCACTAATTTTTTTCTGTAATAAATCTAGGCATTTTTCTTACACCTCATTTTATTTAATCTGTCAGCAATATTTGAGCCAATGGAGGACATCTCGTCTCTAACGGCATCTTCACTTGGCTTCCAGGACCTCACTCTCTCAGGCTTTTCCTCCTGCCTTTCTAGTCCATTCATCATGGTCTGTTTTGCTTGCTCCTCCTCATCCTCCTCCTTTTGGACTTTGTTTTTTCTCCCAGGGCTCAGTCCTCAATCTTCTTTCTCATGAGTTTTTCTTTTTCTTTTTTGGAGACAGAGTTTCACTCTGTCACCCAGGCTGGAGTTTAGTGGTGTGATCTCGGCTCACTACAATGTCTGCCTCCTGGGTTCAAGTGATTCTCCTGCCTCAGCCTCCTGAGTAGCTGGCATTATGGTGCGTGCCACCATGCCAAGCTAATTTTTGTATTTTTAGTAGAGACAGCATTTCCCCATGTTGGCCAGGCTGGTCTCAAACTCTTGACCTCAGGTGATCTGCCTGCCTTGACCTCAGCAGGGACTTTTCTGACCATCCCAACTTTCCCACCACCCTCCCCATCAAACACATGAACATTTCATTTTCCTGCTTTAATTTTTCTCCTCTAACCTACTGTATATTTTGCCTTATCAGTCTGTTGTTATTGTGTGTTTTTCTCACTCTCGTGAATAGGGTTTTTATTTTTCACTACCATATCCTCACTACCTAGTAAAAGGTCTAGCATATTGGACATAGTTACCTAATAAATACTTATTAAATGAATGAACGGAGTTTATCCTGTATATATTGTTTGATTCATTATCACTAAAAATGTTTGACATGGTTCATTCTAACAGTTTTGCCTGGTAATTATATGCATTTTAAAAATTGTTTTCACTCTGTATAATAAGCTACATTCTTTATATTAATTTTCCATTTAGGGAGAAAAGCCCAATATTGTGGTTATTCACTATTTATTCTTTGACTTGTAATAATTGTATTTATGGTAAACTGATTCAGAGGAGTTGCAAACTTTACTGGTATTTTATTTTATTTTATTTTATTTTATTTTATTTTATTTGAGATTGAGTCTTGCTTTATCTCCCAGGCTGGAGTGCAGTGGCGCGATCTCAGTTCACTGCAACCTCTGCTTCCTGGGTTCATGCATTGCTCCTGCCTCAGCCTCCCGAGGAGCTGGGATTACTGGGGCATGCCACCATGCCCAGCTAATTTCTGTATTTTTAGTAGAGACGGAGTTTCAACATGTTGGTCAGGCTGGTCTCAAACTCTACCTCAGGTGATCCAAAGTGCTGAGATTACAGGCGTGAGCCACTGCACCCGAACACTAGTATTTTATTTTTTAAAAAATGAGGGTGGCACATTTAATGGACTTACAGATTTTTTTTCAAGGGATTATGAATGTTTGGAGTTTGAAATAAAAACACAGAGTTGGAATTGTTTTGCTTCCTATAGTAAGAGGAATACTGGTCAGGCACTGGCTATTCTGATGGAGCAGGTGCTGCTGCTTGGCTGTATTTCAGAAGCAAGATGCTCACATCGATATTGGTTGGTGAGCAAAACCAGTGGGTCATTGATTGGTTGACTAGATTTCAAACAGGCTCTGGGTGACTTCTTGTTATCATTGGTACAGGTCATTTCTTTCCTAAGTTAGAGTCAATTTTAATCGAAAATTTTCTGTTTAAAAGTTGCCTTCAATTACTATGTTCAAAATGAAACTATTTTATATTCCAGAATTGTAAACTTCATTTTAACATTTTTGTCAAGATGAATTGGTTAATAATAGCTCTCAGGAAGATCTGTTTTTTTAATACATATTTCTCTGTATAATTTATTCCTTAAAATTAATTATTTTGTTTCTGTTTTTGGTATTTTTAGAAACTTTTGCTCTAGTCCTAACATAATCTCCAGTGGAAGATTTTATTCTCTTTGTCAGTTCATGTATGCATATGGCAGTGCTATTCTATTTTTAAATTCCTTTTCTTTTCTTGTTCACTTTCTTCTCTGTACAATAGCAGTGATATTCTTACATATATTTACCTCGTTAAAAACTAATGATAGTTTTCTGCTGGCAAATTTAACTTTTTTGACTAAATACTAGGCTAAAAGTGAAGACAATTTACCAGATCATTTTATTTTCAAACAAAATCATAACTAATAAAAATTGCTATTTTTGAAATGTAAATAATGATATTTAGATATTTAAAAAGTAAGAATACCCCCCCAATAGTTTGGTTTTGTGTTTCCACCCAAATCTCATGTCGAATTGTAATTCCCAGGTTTTGAGATAAAGACCAGTTGGGAGGTGATTGGATCATGGCGTCAGTTTCCTCCATTCTGTTCTCATGGTAGTGAGTTCTCAAAGGAGCAGATAATTCCATAAGGGGCTCCTTCCCTTACACTTCTCTCTCTCCTGCCACCTTTTGAAGAAGGTGCCTGCTCCCCTTTACCTTCTGCCATGATTGCAAGTTTCCTGAGGCCTCCCCAGCCATGTGTAACTGTGAATCAGTGAAGCCTCTTTATGAATTACCCAGTCTCAGGTGTATATATATGTATGTATGTGTGTGTGTATATATAATTTATTCCACTCATCAGTTGATGGACACAGGTTGATTCCATATCTTTACATATTGTGGATTTTGCAGCAGTAAACATACGTATGTAGGTGTCTTTCTAAGAGTACGATTTCTTTTATTTTGGGTAGGTATCCAGAAATGAGAATACTGGATAGAATGGTAAGATCTACTTTAACAGAACTCTCCATGCTGTTTTCCATAGATTTGTACTAATTCGTATTCCCAGTAGCAGTGTATAACTGTTCTTTTTTCACCACATCCACACCAATATCTGTTATTTTTTTTATTTTTAATACTGGCCATTCTGGCTGCAGTGAGGTGATATCTCACTGTTGTTTTACTGTACATTTCCCTGGGATTAGTGATATTTAGCATGTCTTTATATGCTAGTTCACCATTTGTGCATTTTCTTTATTATTATTATTATTATTATTATAATACTTTAAGTTCTAAGGTACATGTGCATAACGTGCAGGTTTGTTACATATGTATACTTGTGCCATGTTGGTGTGCTGCACCCATCAACTCGTCAACACCCATCAACTCGTCTTTTACATCAGGTATAACTCCAAATGCAATCCGTCCCCTCCGCCCCTCCCCATGATAGGCCCCGGTGTGTGATATACCCCTTCCCGAGTCCAAGTGATCTCATTGTTCAGTTCCCACCTATGAGTGAGAACATGCGGTGTTTGGTTTTCTGTTCTTGTGATAGTTTGCTAAGAATGATGGTTTCCAGCTGCATCCATGTCCCTACATAGGACACAAACTCATCCTTTTTTATGGCTGCATAGTATTCCATGGTGTATATGTGCCACATTTTCTTAATCCAGTCTGTCACTGATGGACATTTGGGTTGATTCCAAGTCTTTGCTATTGTGAATAGTGCCGCAATAAACATACGTGTGCATGTGTCTTTATAACAGCATGATTTATAATCCTTTGTGTATATACCCAGTAATGGGATGGCTGGGTCATATGGTGCATCTAGTTCTAGATCCTTGAGGACTTCATGTCTAAAACACCAAAAGCAATGGCAGCAAAAGTCAAAATTGACAAATGGGATCTCATTAAACTAAAGAGCTTCTGCACAGCAAAAGAAACTACCATCAGAGTGAACAGGCAACCTACAGAATGGGAGAAAATTTTTGCAATCTACTCATCTGACAAAGGGCTAATATCCAGAACCTACAAAGAACTCAAACAAATTTACAAGAAAAAAACAAACAACCCCATCAAAAACTGGGCAAAGGATATGAACAGACATTTTTCAAAAGAAGACATTCATACAGCCAACAGACACATGAAAAAATGTTCAACATCACTGGCCATCAGAGAAATGCAAATCAAAACCACAATGAGATACCTTCTCACACCAGTTAGAATGGCAATCATTAAAAAGTTAGGAAACAACAGGTGCTGGAGAGGATGTGGAGAAATAGGGACACTTTTACACTGTTGGTGGGATTGTAAACTAGTTCAACCATTATGGAAAACAGTATTGTGCATCTTATTTTGAGAAATATCTCTTCCTGTCATGAGCCCACTTTTTAATGGAATTATTTGTATTTTTCCTGCTGATTTGTTTGAGTTTCTGGTAGGTTATGGATATTAGTCCTTTGTTAAATTCATAATTTGCAAATATGTTTTACCATTGTATAGGTTGTTGGTTTACTTTGATGATTATTTCTTTTGTTGTGCTGAAGCTTTTTGGTTTAATTAGGTCTTTTTAATTAATTTATTTATTTTCATTTTGTTGCCTTTGCTTTTAGGGTCTTCATCATAAAGTATTTTCCTAGACCAATGTTTTCAGGTCTTAGGTTTAGGCCATTAATCCATCTTGAATTAATTTTTGTATGTGGTGAGAGATAGAGATCCAGTTTTTTTCTTCTATATATGGCTATCTTTTTTCCCCCAGCACCATTTATTGAATAACATGTACTTTCTGCAGTGTATGTGTTTGTATCCTTTCTCAGAGATCATTTGGTTGTAGTGGCTTTATTTCTGAGTTGTCTATTCTGTTCCATTGATCTGTGTATCTACTTTTATACCAGTACCACACTGTGTTTGTTACTGTGGCCTTAGAGTATAATTTGAAGTCAGGTAATGTGATACCAACATGTTTGTTCCTTTTGCTTGGCATGTCTGTTGCTATTCAGGCTCTTTTGTGGTTGTACATGAATGGCAGCTTTTTAAAATAAGAAGACTGAAGAATGACATTGGTACTTTGATAGAAAATGTATTGAATCGGTAGACTACTTTGGGCACTCAGGTCATTTTCACAATAGCAGTACTCTAAGTCCAGGAACATAGAATGTATATTCATTTATTTGTGTCATCTATGCTTTTCTTTAGTGGTGTTTTCCAGTTATCCTTTTATAGATCACTCACCTCCTTCATTAAGTATATTCCTAGGTATTTTACTCTTTTGCAGCCATTGTCAAAGGGATTGGGTTCTTGATATGACTCTCAGCTTGGTTGTAGGTGGTGTAGAGTGGTACCACTCATTGGCATTTGTACATTTTGTAACCTCTGCAACTTTACTGAATTCATTTAAAATGAATTGTCTATAAAATACAGAGGAATCAAGAATATAAGTGGAAAGTGTTTCCAAAAAATAAACATAAAAAGTATGGGTTACCACAGGGTTTCCAAATCCCCAGGCCACAGACCAGTACCAGTGCTTGGCCTGTTAGGACCGGGCCACACAGCAGGAAGTTAGTGGCAAGTGAGCAAGTGAAGCTCCATCTGTTTACAGCCACTCTCTGTCACTCACATTACCGACTGTGCTCCTCCTGTCAAATCAGTGGTGGCATTATATTGTCATAGGAGTGTGACTCGCACACTGTTTTAAGCTGCTCATGCAGGGGATCTAGGTTGTTCACTCCTTATGAGAATCTAATGCTTTATGATCTGTCACCATCTCCCGTTACCCCCAGATGGGACCATCAAGTTGTAGGAAAACAAGCTGAGGGCTCCCACTGATTCTACATTATGGTGACTTATATAATTATTGCATTATAGATTATTAATAATACAAGTAAAGAGCACAATGAATGTAATGTGCTTGAATCATCCTGGAACCAGCCCCACCTCAGTCCATGGAAAAATTATCTTCCACAAAATCAGTTCCTGGTGCCAACATGGATGGGAAGAGCTGGTTTAACAGATGTGAGACTCCTTTGCCTTGTCTTAGATTAATGTGCAGATATACATAGTGTGAATGATATCTGATGGCACCATCTTGTCCTGTAGATCATTTTAGGGACAACCCCCAGTATTTCATGAAAATTAAAATTTCTTCTAGTGATGAACAAAATGATACTCAAACAACTTTCTGAATAACAGCACTGGAATATCACAAGACGAGATTCTGACTAATAGACAAAAACAGATAGAAGTGGCTGAAAAGAAAATGAATTCTGAGATATTTTCTTTACTCATTTTCAAATGTTTTTATATGTGTGTGTATTGTAAAAACCAGCTTTATGTATTTTGGAAAGTAACAATGATTTTTAAATTGTATATATACATGTGTGTATATATATATACACACACTATATATCCTTTGTCTTATATGTATATATGTACATATAAGACAAAACGTTGCTCTTAATTCAACTTTATTTGTCTGCAACAGCTGAGTAGTGACCTTCACAATGGCCTCAATCCAATGGAGAAGCATTTGATATTTTTCATAAGAATTGATGATCTTTCCAATATCAAAAATAAGTTTTGCTCCTAACAACAGATTTTCTCATTTTTGGACATTAGTTCATCTTTTACAAATATTAATAGAGAGAAGTCAGTTTGCTATTTTCACTGAAAGTCGGAAATGTATAGCTGGGTCAGAGACCACATAGTGGATTTCATTATCCTTGCTTTTGAGGAGAGTAACAGTTTGCTCCAAGAAGTTTCTAATTTCGGGCTGGGCGCGGTGGCTCAAGCCTGTAATCCCAGCACTTTGGGAGGCCAAGACGGGCGGATCACAAGGTCAGGAGATCGAGACCATCCTGGCTAATACGTTGAAACCCGTCTCTACTAAAAATTACAAAAAACTAGCCGGGTGAGGTGGCGGGCGCCTGTAGTCCCAGCTACTCGGGAGGCTGAGGCAGGAGAATGGCATAAACCCGGGAGGCAGAGCTTGCAGTGAGCTGAGATCCAGCCACTGCACTCCAGTCTGGGAGACAGAGCGAGACTCCGTCTCAAAAAAAAAAAAAAAAAAAAAAAGAAGTTTCTCGTTTCAATGCAAAGAGCTTTGAAAATAATGACATGCCAAGATATACATTTAGTCATAATTTATTGATAAATATTTTGTTCTCAGAGAAATAGTTCAGTATATTTCCCCTATTTCACACTTAATACTGCTTCAAACAGTATAAAGAGGAAAGAAACGTTATTGCAATGCAAATCATCTCCTGATTTCTAAGAAAAGTCTTGTAAGTTGTATTTTATTCATCATGTGTATTGTGAAATAAAAGACTTCTTTTGTGTTTATATATTTACACCACAGAAGTAACTGTGATTTCGTGGAGGATCACTAGAAGTAACATCAGAAGACCTGGGGAAAATCCTGCATGTTGCATATACACGTGTGTGTGTGTATTCTAGATGGAGTCTTCCACTGTATCCCATGCTGGAGTGCAATGGCACCATCTCAGCTCACTGCAACCTCTACCTCCCAGGTTCACATGATTCTCCTGCCTCAGCCTCCTGCGTAGCTGGGGTTACAGGTGCACACCCCCATGTCTGGCTAATTTTTTGTATTTTTAGTAGAGACAAGGTTTCACAATGCTGGCGAGACTGGTCTCAAACTACTGATCCTATGATTCACCCACCTCGACTTCCCAAAGTGCTGGGATTACAGGTGTAAGCCACTGCTCCTGGCTGCATATATTTTTTGACCTCTCCTTTTAAGAACCATGATCTTAAATGGGTTCAGTGTTGTATGTAGAAGTGCAATGCTTAGATGCAGATGTGTACTTTGTAGAGGGGTACAATGCTTAGATTTAACAGTTATGAATAAATGTAATTCCTATAACTGACTGTGGAAGTATTAGAAAATCAGTATATTAATAAAACATTCTTCAGAAAAAGGAACTTAAAGAACTTAGAGAAATTGCTTCTGTCCAAATATATGCATAGCTAAGGCTCCTATGATACTGTGGTTTATAGTTTAGATATCAGAGTGTAAACACAATTTTAAAAATATAGTCAAATGTATTAATCTTATATTTTATTCCTCTGGTTTCTTGTAATTCAGAGAAAGCCTTTTCCAATTCTGAAATTCTTAATAATCCTCTAGTGGTTTATTTTTCATGGTCTTTACATAAATATTTCAACTTTTTGGAATTTACACTCTTTTACATTTGAAGTTTTGTCTAACTTTTTTCAGTTAAATATCCATGATGGGGATTCTTTCATTATACAAATATGCATGTTATTTCAGAAGAAATCAAGATATATCATTCTATTGAGTGCTAACTAAAAGTTCCCTTTGTTTACTTTGATTTCTCTTAGCCATAAGAAAGTTAAAGATCTCTTGCATGAAAATAGCATGCTGCAGGAAGAAATTGCCATGCTGAGACTGGAATTGCACAAAATAAAACATCAGAACAAGCTAACGGGAAAAAAAATGTTTGGAGGAAATTGGAAGTGTGAAAGAAAAGAATGATAAACTTCTAAAGGCTGTTAAATTGAATGAGGAAGCATTAGCAAAAATCAGTATTTCAGTAGAGTGGACAGTGTAGCATTTTGACAACTGAGAATGCTCAGTTCTGAACTGGAGAATGTAAGACACAGCTAGGAAATACTGGAAGTGGAAATCCAATTATGTCATTGTAGACTGACTACTGCTCTACATGATTGTGATCAAAGTCAGATAGCTGAAAGAGACTTCTTTCCAGAGAACAAACATGAACAGGTTTATTTATAGGAAAAAATGAATTCTCATATATCTAACCTAAAAGATAACTGTGAGATTCTTTCTGAACATCTCTAATGCTGACAGTAAAATTAATAGCCTAAAAATTAAACTCCATCACACAGGATAAATTCTGAGAGAAAAGTTGGGTCAGGCCACCATCTTTCCTGTTTGGGCAACTTAGTCATTCCAGCATGCAGGCTTTGGAGAGTACAGACTCATAAGGGGCAGAAGAGATCCTATGGCACAGCACAGCTGCTTTACCAAATCATGTCCAGACTGGTTCTGTAAGCAGGCTCCTGATCCTGTTCCTCATCACTGGACAGGACCTCCCACCTGAGGCCTCCAGCTACCCCCACCAACGTTCCTTGGCGAATGGAGATTTGAACCCTTCCTGGGACAGAGTTCCCAGAAGGAGGGGTGAGCCACCACCTTTGCTGTGTGGGCAACTAGCCATTCTGGGCTGCAGCCTTTGGAGAGCCCAAGCTGACCAGGGGTGGAAGTGGTACTGCAACACTGCACACCCACCCTGCACAAACATGGCCAGACTCTTGTTTAAGTCAGTCCCCAACCGCATTTCTAATCACTGGCTGGAGCCTTTCAACCAGGGTCTCCAGTCACCTTCACTGCTGTTCTCTTGCTGAGAGAGGTTTCAGGCCTCCCTGAGTCAGAGCTTCCAGGGGGAGGACCAGATTGTCATCTATGCCATTTGGGAGACTCAGCCATTTCAGCCTTAGAGTTTCAGAGTGTCTGAGGTGACCGGGGTGTGAAGTGAACCCCCAGCACTGCATAGCCACTCTAGAAAAACGTGACCAGACTTCTTTTGAAGCAAGTCCCTGTTCCTGTTCCTCCTGACTGGGCAAGGCTTCTCAACTTTCCTCCAGCCACATCCTACAGGTGTGTTCAGGTTGGCAACAGGTTCATACCTCAAAGGTGCAGAGCTCCCAGACGAAGGGACAGGCTATCATCCTTGCCTTTTTGCAGGCTTCACTGTTGATACCTTCAGGCACTGGAAAATACGAGGCAATTGGGGACTGGAGTGGACCCCAGGCATACCACAGCAGCCCCACAGAAAAGGCCAGACAGTTATGTGGGTGCCCATTTCCATATCTCCTCGATGGGCAGGTCCTCCTGGCCTAGGTCTCCAGCCAGCCCCCCACCGGAGCTATCAAGCCAGTAGCAACTCAGCAATTCCCTGGACAGAGCTTCCAGGAGCAACTGAAATCCTCTCTGCCACTGCCTCTGCAGTGGAATTGCCCTTGCTACCCTCAGAATATCAAGGGAGCAAAGACCCTAAGAGCCACATTGACACCTCCAACAAGCTGCAGTTGACCCAAGGAACAAGTCAGTCTATCTTCCACAGGTACCACACATCACCTAATGTTCATCACCAGACAAGGAACCCTGGCTTGTGCCCACAGCACACACCTTCCATCCTGGGGTGATTACATTAAGAAACTGCTAACTCACATCTCTCTGGGGTGGAGCTCCCAGGAGACAAGGAAAGTGGTAGAGCAGCAAGTCAGCTGATGTGGAGCCCAGAGGGCAGGGACAGCTATCTCTCTAGGCTCCACTTGCAATTATGAGACACTTTATCCCAGCACTTAAGGAGTGCTGAGGTCAGACCAGCCCCATCTCATGTGCAAGATTGCTCAGCACAGATCAAGTCTAAGAGTTCCCTTCTTAAAAAAAAGGGGACTTGCTTTAAAAAGAAGCCTGGCCATGCACCAGCCTGCACATTACCTCTCCATATTGCAGGCCTTTATATGGAAACTTCTTACATCACTTTGCTGTGTGTGTTTACACAGGTAGATTTTGCTGTACTTGCCCTAACAGCACATGAGAGTTTGGCACACACCCCAACCCACACCAACTGCCACTGAAGATGAAGCCATGGTGGGCACAGAACCAAAAACCCACCCCTGCCAACATCTCATCCTTGAGGTAATGCTGTGCAGAGAAAAAGGGACCTTCTTATATCCTGAGCGACCACTGTTGCTTGGCGAGGGCTCAGAGAAGGCACCCAGACCTGCTGGCCAGCACCCCACCTGGACCAACACTATCTCCAGTGCAACAGCACACACAGTCAGCAGGGACACCCTGGCCCACACCCCAGCTGTCTTGCTTCCACCACTGGGTGAACACCCACAGGGAGGCAGGGAATTTTGCATCTGCTGGCATTCTGCCACAGCTGCTGCACTTTGATCCCCTCACTGCAGTAGACTCCAAACCTCGAGGAGCCAGAGAACAAAGTTGGGGCCCAATATGAGTTCCCCAGAGTTAAAACACACAGTCCAGGAATTGGAAGTTACACGTTGGTCCCCAGCTGACAGCATGATGACAGGATCAAATCCACACACACCATTACTAACCTTAAATGTAAATGGGCAAATGCTCCAATTGAAAGATACAGGGGGCCAAGCTAGATAAAGAACTGTTGGGGTCCGTGTGTTTCCTAAACAAAGGAATGAACACACCAGACAACACAAGACAAGACAAACATGGCGGCCGCCTCCAATGGCGTGCTCTGCTTTATTTTATACAGTCGTTTGTGGAATGTTGCCAAGTCACAAGACACATTGTTGTTTTTCTGACCTTTCCCTGACTTTCTGGATTTTCAAGATGTTTACACATAAACAAGCCCCCAATGCCCTGCTTCGTTTGCAAGAGCAGGACTTATCGGGAACGCCCTGCTTCGTTTGCGAGAGCAGGACTTATCCGGAACACCCTGTTTGTGAGCACATAGTTCTCTACAAAGAACCAAGATCCATTTGAGTATGCCGTCTTCAAGAAATCCATCTGACATGCAGTGCCATACATAGGCTCAAAATAAAGGAATGGAGAAGAATATTTCAAGTAGATGGAAAACAGAAAAAAGCAGGTGTTGCACTCCTATTTCCTGACAAAACAGACTACCAATAAAGATAAAAAAAGACAGAAGGCTGGGGGCGGTGGCTCACGCCTGTAATCCCAGCACTATGGGAGGCCGAGGAGGGCGGATCACAAGATCAGAAGATCAAGACCATCCTGGCCTACACGGTGAAAACCCATCTCTACTAAAAATAGAAAAAATTAGCCAGGTGTTGTGGTGGACACCTGTAGTCCCAGCTACTCAGGAGTCTGAGGCAGACGAATGACATGAACTTGGAGGCAGAGCTTGCAGTGAGCCGAGATAGCACCACTGCACTCCAACCTAGATGACAGAGTGAGACTCTGTCAAAAAAAAAAAAAAAAAAAAAGAAGGTGATTACAAAGGTGGTCCTGACCTTTGAGAAATCTCATTATTGTTTGATACTAGCCTGGGTAATCTTTACTGCCCAAACCAATAGGATAATTTGCTGAGGTTGGGGAGCATCTCCCCTGCAGAAAGTCCCTAATCTCCCCAAATTTGGTTGAGATCTAAGGTCGATTTTGCTTTACAACTCCTTTTCTTAAGTTTTACTCATTTCCAAAAAGGAAGGCGAGTTTTCCTGCTGAGTGTAAGTTTTTCCAGCTTTGAAGATGGCAGAGAGAGACCACCAGCCTGAGCCTTATTTCCAGGTAAGTAGCTGAATTAGAGATTTTTCTTAAATTTTTTCCTTAATGACTAAAATTTAAGATTACCCACCAGCTGCTTTTAATTTCTCCTTACCATTAGAACACTCAGTAATCATATGAATTGTGCATTTGTTTGTTTTGCTTAACTCTTTTTGTTTGCTTATGTTTGAGCTTTTACTGTTGTTGTTTTAGTTTTCTCCCATCTCTTCCTGACTTGGTCAAATCCAAAGGATTGTTCCAAATTGTGGGGAGTAAGGCATCTGAATTGGCTAAAACTCCTGTGGCTCCGAAAACAACAACAACAACAACAATTCCAGTTAGCAGAAATGATTTTTTAAAACTTTTTTTTTTAAACATAAGCAGTCTCATCTACATAACAAGGCCATCTTTTGCTAGCCAAGGTCAAATAAGTGGTGGTGGTGACCCAATGTTAATATTCTGCCCTGTTCACTACAGAAACCTGAGTTTGGTTCCTAATTCTAGTTCTTTCTGTTTGATATTTGTGTGACTTTTTAAATGTCAACAGTTTATCCCAGCTATGATGTGGTAGTAAAAGATTCAAAAGAATCTTCTTTAAAAGTTCTATGATTAAAAGCTTAATTAAAAGCATACTTCTTTTTTTTTTTTAGTTATACTTTAAGTTCTGTGCAGAACATGCATGTTTGTTACATGGGTATACACATGCCATGGTAGCTTGCTGCATCCATCAACCTGTGATGTACATTAGGTATTTCTCCTAATGCCATCCCTCTCCTAGCCCTCCACCCCAATAGGCCCTGGTGTGTGATGTTTTCCTTCCTGTGTCCATGTGTTCTTATTGTTCAACTCCCACTTATGAGTGAGAACATGGGGTGTTTGGTTTTCTGTTCTTGTGTTAGTTTTCTTAGAATGATGGTTTCCAGCTTCATCCATGTCCCAGCAAAGATATGAACTCATCCTTTTTTATGGCTACATAATATTCCATGGTGTCTATATGCCACATTCTCTTTATCCAGTCTATCATTGAAGGGCATTTGGGTTGGTTCCAAATCTTTGCTGTTGTGAACACTGCCACAATAAACATACATGTTCATGTGTCTTTATGTTAGAATGATTTATATTTTTTGGGGTATATGCACAGTAATGAGATTACTGAGTCAAGTGGTATTTCTAGTTCTAGATCCCCGAGGAATTATCACACTGTCTTCCACAATGGTTGAGCTAATTTATACCCCACCAACAATGTAAAAGCGTTCCCATTTCTTCACATCCTCTCCAGCATCTGTTGTTTCCTGATTTTTTAATGATGGCCAATGTAAGTGGTATGAGATTGTATCTCATTGTGGTTTTGATTTCCATTTATCCACTGATGAGTGATGATGTGCCTTGCTTCACATATTCATTGACTGCATAAATGTCTTCTTTAGGAAGTGTCTGTTCATACCCTTTGCCGACTTTTTGATGGTTTTATTTCTTGTAAATTTGTTTAAGTTCTTTGTAGATTCTCCATATTAGACCTTTGTCAGACGGATAGATTGCAACAATTTCTCCCGTTCTGTGGGTTGCCTATTCATTCTGATGATAGTTTCTTTTGCTCTGCAGACACTCTTTAGTTTAACTAGATCCCATTTGTCAATTTTGGCTTTTGTTACCATTGCTTTTGGTGTTCTAGGGATGAAGTCTCCGCCCATGCCTATGTCCTGAATGGTATTGCCTAACATAAGGACATTTCTGTGCCTGAGTGGCATACCACCCAAAGTAATTTATAGAATCAGTGCTATCGTGCTATCCCCATCAAGCTACCTTTGACTTTCTTCACAGACTTAGAAAAACTACTTTAAATTTCATATGGAACCAAAAAAGAGCTTGCATAGCTGAGACAATCCTAAGCAAAAAGAACTGGAGGCATCACAGTACTTAACTTCAAACTATTCTACAAGACTACAGTAACCAAAACAGCATGGTACTTGTACCAAACCAGATATATAGAAAAATGGAACATAACAGAGGCCTCAGAAACGACACCACATATCTAAAACCATCTGATCTTTCACAAACCTGAAAAAAAACAAGCAATGGGAAAGGATTCCTTATTCAATGAATGGTGTTAGGAAAACTGGCTAACCATATGCAGAAAACTGAAACTGGGCCACTTCCTTACACTTTATACAAAAATTAACTTAAGATGGATGAAAGGGTTAAATGTAAAACCTAAAACCTTAACAAACCTGGAAGAAATCCTAGGCCCTCCACCTAAGGGGAAATGTACTTGTAGTGAAATGTGTGGTACAAACACACATTCCCTGCTTCCTTGAGCGAGTGAGGTTCGTGGCTGGTCCACCTGCTCCAGGAGGATCCTTGCAGACGTGACTGCTTGCTGTTTGAGCCAGCTTGGCCTTGTCCAGCATGCACAAGCCTCAGTGCAAAAACTGTACCACATAAATGGAACCACACAGATAAAATGACCACCACGCTCAGGAGCAGGGTGTACACCGCATTTGGAGCTCCAGTCCATGCTTCAGGGCTCATATGGCACTGTGGGCTTCTTGGTTGCCAAGAGGCAGACCACAGGCCATCTTGGGGAGGACTTTATATTCAAGTGCAGAAAGCAGCCAGGATTACCACCCAGGGGACTCGGCCTTCTGTGGCTCTGGGCAGACTTAGAATTTGGGCCAAGGCAGCACAAGCTCACTCAGAGCAGCGTGTCCGTACCTGGGGCCTGTGCATGCCAGGCAAAGCCAAGCTGACTCAAAGAGCAATCAGCCACCTCTGCAAGGGTGCTCCTGGAGCAGTTGGACCAGCCACTAACTTCACCCACTTCAGGAATCAGGGATGACCAGGTTCCCACAGCCTGAGTGGCTGCTACCTGATGGCTGATGGAGCAGAGGACTGAGGAAAAGCAGATGGCACTGTGGTTCTACCTTTAGGATAGATGAACTTATACACCATGTCTGGCAGCAAGTGACCTTGGTGGCTGGTCCACTGGCTCCTGGCACACCCTTGCAGAGGTGGCTGGCTGCTCTTTGAGCCAGCTTGGCCTTGCTCAACATGAACAAGCCTCAGTGAAATAACTGTGCTACAAATGGAGCCACACAGTGAAAACGAGCAGCAGGCTCAGGAGCAGGTTGTGCACTGACTTTGGGGCTCCAGTCCAAGCCTCAGGGCTCATATGGCATTGTGGGCTTCTTGGTTGCAAAGAGACAGACCACAGGCTCTCTTGAGGAGGATTTTATGTTCAAGTGCAGAAAGCATTTGCAGGATAACCACCCAGGGAACTCAGCCTTCTGTGGCCCTGACCAGATGTAGAATTTGACCTAAGGCAGGACAAGCTCACTCAGAGCAGCATGTCGGTAGCTGGGGCCTATGCATGCCAGGGAAGTCCAAGCTGGCTCAAAGGGCAACCAGCCACCTCTGCAAGGGTGCACCTGGAGCAGGTGGACCAGTCAGCAACCTCAGGTACTCAAGGAAGTAGGGATGGCCAGGTTCCCACAGCCTGTGTGGCTGCCTCCTGATGGCTAATGGAGCAGAGGCCTGAGGAAAAGCAGATGGCATTGCAGCCCTACCTCTAGGATAGAAGAACTGATGCACCCCAATGGGCAGCGAGTGAGGTTGGTGGCTGGTCCACCAGCTCCTGGCACACCCTTGCAGAGGTGGCTGGTTCCTCTTTGAGACACCTTGGCCTTGCCCAGCATGCACAAGCCTCAGGGCAAAAACTGTGCTACAAATGGAGCCACACAGAGGAAATTAGCAGCAGGCTCAGAAGCAGGGTGTGCATTGCCTTTGGGGCTCCAGTCCATGCCTTAGGGCTCATATGGCACTGTGGGCTTCTTGGTTGCCAAGAGTCAGGCCACAGGTCATCTTGAGGAGGACTTTATGTTCAAGTACAGAAAGCAGCCAGCATTACCACTCAGGGGACTCTGCCTTCTGTGGCTCTGGGCAGGCTTAGAATTTGGGCCAAGGCAGGACAAGCCCACTCAGAGCAGCGTGTCAGTAGCTGCGGCCTGTGCATGCCAGTCAAGGCCAAGCTGACTCAAAGAGCAACCAGCCACCTCTGCAAGGGTGTGCCTGGAGTAGATGGAGCAGCCACCAACCTCACTCACTCAAGGAAGTAGGGATGGACAGATTCCAACAACGTGAGTGGCTGCCTCCTGATGGCTGATGGAGCAGAGGACTAAGGAAAATCAGATGACACTGAGGCCCTACCCCTTCGGTAGAAGAACTGATGCACCATGTCTGGCAGCTAGTGAGGTTGGTGGCTGGTCCACTGGCTCCTGGCACACATTTGCAGAGATAGCTTGTTCCTCTTTGAGCCAGCTTGGGCTTGCCCAGCATGCCCAAGCCTCAGAGCAATAACTGTGCTACAGATGAAGTCACACGGAGGAAACAAGCAATAGGCTCAGGAGCAGGGTGTGCATTGCTTTTGGGGCTCCAGTCCATGCCTCAGAGCTCTTATGACACTGCGGGCTTCTTGGTTGCCAAGGGGAAGACCACAGGCCATCTTGAGGAGGACTTTATGTTCAAGTGCAGAAAGTAGCCAGGATTACCACCCTTGGGAATCAGCCTTCTGTGGCCCTGGCCAGACTAGAATTTGGCTCCAGGCAGAACAATCTCACTTGGAGCAGCGTGTCAGCAGTTGGAGCCTGTGCATGCCAGGAAAGGCCAAACTGGCTCAAAAAGCAAGCAGCCACCTCTTCAAGCATGCTCCTGGAGCAGTTGATCCAGCCAGTAATGTCTTAGAAGCAGGGATGGCCAGGTTCCACCAGCCCAAGTGGCTGCCACCTGATGACTGATGGAGCCGAGGCCTGAGAAAAAGCAGATGGCACTGCTTTGTAATGCCCCTCTTTGTCTCTTTTGATCTTTTCCATTTAAAGTCTGTTTTATCAGAAACTAGGATTGCAACCCCTGATTTTTTTTTTCTCTCTCTCTCTTTTTTTTTTTGCTTTTCATTTCCTTGCTAAATATTCCTCCATCCCAATCCCTGATTTTTTTTTTTCTCTCTCTCTTTTTTTTTTTTTGGCTTTTCATTTGCTTGTTAAATATTCCTCCATCCCTTTATTTTGAGCCAAAGTGTGTCTTTGCACACGAGCTCAGTCACCTGAATACAACACACCAAGGGGTCTTGACTCTTTATCCAACTTGCCAGTCTATGTCTTTTAACTGGGGCATTTAATCCACTTACATTTAAGGTTAATATTGTTATGTGTGAAATTTATCCTGTCATGATGTTACTAGATGTTTATTTTTCCCATTTGTTAAGGCAGTTTCTGTACAGTGTTGATGGTCTTCACAATTTGGTATGTTTTTGTAGTGGCTCATACTGCTTGTTCCTTTCCATCTTTAGTGCTTCCTTCAGGAACTCTTGTAAGGCAAGAATGTGGATTTATTTCTTGTAAGGCAAATATGTGGATTTGTTTCTGGGTGCTGCATTCTACGGTCTTTACCCCAAGAATCATTACTTTTTAAAATGCAATTCAAATTAGCATAAAATATTTATAGCCTAGGGAAAAGCTTATGGCATTAGAATCCTTATTTATAGGATTATTTTGTGTTTTTTTTGAGATACGGTCTTTGTCTGTCATCCAGGCAGAAGTGCAGTGGTTTGGTCATAATTCACCACAGCCCTGAACTCTGAGTCCAAGCCATCCTTTTGCCTTAGTCTCCCAACTAGTTGGATCTACAAGCATAAGGCACCATGCCTGGCTACTTTTATTTTTATTTTTCTCAAGATTATGATATTGTTATGTTGCTCTGGCTGGTCTCAAATTCCTGGTCTCAAGTGATCTTTCTGCCATAGCCTCCTAAAGTGCTGGGATTACAGGGATGAGCCACCATGCCTGGCATAAGATATTACATTAATTTCAAACTCTTATTCTAAGAGCCATTTATTGACTTTGGGCTAAATAACTCAATATATCTCACACTTTTTTTGACCAATTTTGGGGCATGATAATGAGAGAAGGGGCTTTGAAACTTTGTAATAAGAGTTAACTTAGAGCCATTTATGGAGGAACAAACACAAATTATCAGAAAAATATAAGAAAGATCAAGTGCAAAAGTTCTGTGGCAAAGATGACGATAGTAAAGAATATATGTTTGTGACTCACGGTGGCTTTTACTTTTTTCTTGAATTTCTGAGTAATTTAAGCGTTAACATTTAAAGAATCTATATTATAGATAACATTTTATTGCAAGTAAATGTATTTGAAAATCTGCTATTGGTTTTGTATGAGATTATCCTCAGCCTACTTCATTATCAAGATATATGATTTTATTAATGTAGTTTGATGATCTTACAGCAGAACTGGAAGCTGTATCTTCAAAATATGTCTATTGGACTAAAAACAATCAAGTTATTCAACAGGAGTTTTTATCTATGAAAAAAGTACAACAAGAATGTAAAAAGCTTGAGGAGGATAAAAAGATGTTGGAAGAAGAAATATTAAATCTTAAGAAACATATGGAAAGTACACATTGGTGAAGACACATTGGTAAAATACAAAAATATAAATCGGATCTAGAAGAAAGGGCAATGCAGGCAATAGAAAAATTAGTAGAAATTCCTTTACAGGTTAGTTTGTAAAATCAGGTAAGTTTATTTATAATGTGCTTTCATCTGCCTCTCTCACAGCAATTTGCCTTGTAGAGTTCTAGCAAAAAGGTGGCATCTGTTTTTACTTTCAAATATTTAAATTTCTGTCATTATAACAAAATCGATCTTTCAGAGTAATGATTCTCACTGTGGAGTCATTTGATTATTAAGACCCATTGGCATAAGATTACATCCTCTGACTACAAAAATCCTGAAAGAAAACCTAGGAAATATTCTTCTGGACATCGCACTTGGCAATTAATTTATGGATAAGTCCTCAAAAGCAATTGCCAGAAAAATGAAAATGACAAAGGTGATTTAATTAAACTAAAGAGCTTCTGTACGGCATGAGAAACTACCAAGGGATTGAACAGACAGCCTACAGAATGGAAGAAAATATTCACATGCTATGCATACAGCAAAGGCCTATTATCCAGAATCCATAACAGACTTAGAGAAATCAACAAGCAAAAAATAAATAACCCCATTAAAAATTGGACAAAGAACATGAACAGACAGTTTTCAAAAGAATGCATATGTGACCAACAAATATATTAACACATATATACCATCACTAATCATCAGAGAAATGCAAAAATAAAACATCAATGAAATCCCATCTCACACCAGATAGAATGAATTCTGTTAAAAAGTAAAAATAATAAAATTTTTAAATATTTAATATTAAAATATTATTTAGATTGAGATAAATTAATTTGTCATTATCATTAATTCTCCAAACATGCATATTTACGAATAACCTTACTTCACATGTAATAACACAACAACTACCTTAAAAACTAAAAGCTGGGGCCTGGCACGGTGTCTCAAATCTGTAATCCCAGCACTTTGGGAAGCTGAGGTGGGCCGATGACGATGTCGAGTTTAAGACAACCCTGGCCAACATGGTGAATACCTGTCTCTATTAAAAATACAAAAATTAGCTGGGCATGGTGGTGGGCACCTGTAATCCCAGCTACTCAGGAGGCTGAGACAGGAGAATCATTGGAACCTGGGAGGCAGAGGTTGCAGTGAGCTGAGATCATGCCATTGCACTCCAGCTTGGGCAACAGGGTGAGACTCTGTCTCAAAAATAAATAAATAAATAAATACAAATAAATAAAAACATATAAATAAAAGCTGGAAGTTCTATGAAAACATTAATGCACATACATCTTTTAAAAATGTTCATGGTTTCTCTAGAGATTTCAATACCTATTCTAGCTTATTAAAGTAACCCATAATTTGTATTTACCAACTGTGGTACAAAAACCTTAAAATGTATATTTCTGTTTCCTCTCTCCTCTATACTGTTTATGTCATGCATTATTGTCTCAAATATTATGAATTTCATAATATAATTACTATTTTTAAAACAAAATAGACAATTATCTTTAGAGCAATGTAAAATCATTGGGCTCTATATCTTTATATCTTCTCTGGCACTCTTTATTTCTTTGTGTAGTTTCAACTTTCATCTGCTTCCATATTCTTTTCACCTCAATGAATCATTTTGACATTTATTTTAGTGCAGACCTGTTAGCAAGGGACTCTTTCAGTGTTAATCTGAAAATGTCTTCATTTAATTGTTATTTTTGCTCTGTAGTTAATGGATATAAGGTTGAGAGTTGACTTTTTTAAGTTATTTAAAAATTTTGTATCATTGGTTTCCATCTTGTAGAGTTTCTGACAAGCAGTTCACTGTAATGTTTGTTTCTGTTTATCTCGCTACACAGTGTTCCCATTTTTCTGTGACTGAATTAAAGATTTATGCTAATCATTGGCTTTCAGCAGTTTGACTAGTGTGATTATTCTAGCATTCTTTAAATTTTTTATTAATCTTTCTTGGTACCTTTTGAGGTTACTTGGTCTCCTTAGTCATCTTTTACAAATTTTTCTTCTCTCACATTGTTTTTAATCTCCTTCTGGAATTCCAATTAATTGTATTTTAGTTAATTTCATATAACCAGAGAATTCTTGGATTCACTGGAGTGTTTATTTGCTTGCTTCATTGGTTTATTGTGTTTTTCTCTTTCCTTCCTTTGTGCTACTATTCAAATAATTTATATTGACCTAGTATAAAATTTACTGCTTCTTTCTTTAACTCTGATGACCAGTCTGCTAATCAGCTTGCTGATGTAATTCTTCATCTCTGTTCTCATGCTATCACTTATTTCTAGCTTTTGCCTTTAACTGTTCCCATCTCTGCTGAAATTCCTCATTTTTCCATACATGTTGAGTTTTCTTAACTAGATCCTTTAACTTTTTGATCATTATTATTTTAAATTACTTGCATTTAGTTCCAACATCTGAATTACCTCTGAATTTGATTCTGTTGACTTTTTATCTTTTGAAAATATTGTAACTCATAACTCAAATTTCTAACTTGTTTTGTGTGTCTCCCAATTTCTAAAAAGTGCAAATCATCAGATGTAGAAAAACAGTAGATGATGAGACAATTATTTATGTCCAGATTGTTTAATACTTCTGTTTCATTTTGGTTTGTGTCATGTTATTAATGTGGACAGGTACAAAGGTTGTTTCTTGCTGTGGTGTCTGAAACATTCAGTGAACCATGTAACTCAAATTTCTCCATCAGTAGGCTGCTGTATCATGTGCCTTGTGTGGGGCCTTAGGCTCTGGAGGGCATACGCTAATGTCCTGTTCCACAGTTAGCTTTTGGTAGTCCTTATCACCTGTGTCATAGAGAGGGTCTCTCTCCACTTTCTTGTTCCTCTCTAACTGTAGAACATCATTTTGTATATGTGTATGTGTGTGACTAGGCAGAAAATTCAGGTTGGGGGCAGAGGGATGAGTCATGTTATTTTTGAGCCAGTTTCATCATCAGACACTCAGAGACTTTTAGCACTTCCTGACTCTTATTCTAGTGGGAGCCAAACTGTCACTTATCTGTGTTGTTTTTTGAGGAAGAAATAATACTTTGCCTTCCTCCCAAATCAGTGGTAGAAAACCTTTGGTTTATGTCATTGCAAGTTTTCAACCCTACAATAAGGAGAAACTCTTATTTCTCCTTCCATAGAAACAAAGCCCCTTTGTCTGTGATCACTGGATGGAGATTTTCCAACCCTTTACCACAGTAGCACAACTCTGTATGAGTGTAAAATCCTGGGCCCCAAAACAATCCCTGTTCCTTTCCTGATGGAGAAGTAATTTTCCTCCATCCCTCCCCCAGAAGCAGTGAGCCTTTGCCTGGTCTCAGGTGGGGTGGGTTAGGGTATGATAGGTTTCTTAACTTTCTCTGAAAGCTGATGTGTTTTGTTTCTTCTTATCTCCCAAAAACAGTTGACTTTTACATGGGTTCATGGACCCAGATGCTTTTATGCCACAGCAAATTAAGGATTTTGATTCTTAGGAGAGAAGCAAATGTTCATGTAGTTAATTTTTTTCTTAATTGTTTTTTGGTTTATTTTCTTATTTCAGTAATGATGAGTTAAACATGATCATTATTTTCCACTTAAGCCAGTTACAACTCTAATATTTTGTTTTTATTAGTCCCCCTTTGGCATTTCAGTACTAAGTCAAATTCAGATAATCATCAGTTGTGTGAATAAAGTGTTTTTATTGAGAACAAAATGGTTGACATAAACATGAATTTGGATATTATCGTACTTAGCACAATGCGTCACTGGTTCAAAATGTAAAATCCTCTTTAGGCTGAACAAAGAATGGTTCTTGAAACTATTTTCCCTTTATGACCAACAAAAAAACCATTTTTTTATCTCATGGATAGATTATTAAAATAATTACATACCTGATAATCATTTTATGTTCTCTCTCTTCAAGATATTTCCTTAAAAGCTACTTTGACTAATTAGTCTCTTTCGAATTACATTCGACTCTGTATTTTCTTCACAAGAGCATTGGGGTAAATCCTGCCTTTACATTTTTAATAAAAATTCTCCTTTTTTTTTTTTCAAATCTTAGTTGACCTGAAAGATTTCCACCAAATGTCTCCTAAGCCACAAAGCCTTATTTCACTTATCTCCCCTGTCCTCCTTGCTCAAGCTCATTTAGGAATATTTTTATTAAAACATTCCTGCAATACTTTTTTTTAAAAAAAATGTGAACATAAAGTATTTTCAGTTTGAACACAAAATAGTGCTCTAACTTGAAAATAAGTTTTAGAGACAATTAAATATTTCTAGAAGGAGAATCAACAGTGTCATAAATATTATAATCCAATTTTCCTGTTTGTGCTGAAACATTAGCAAATATTTATTGAGAAATTGCTATCTGCCTGAAAGTATAATGCTTTTGATACACATTATATCATAAAAACTAGGTACTATTACTAGTAATATCTTAAGAGTAAAAATACCGAGTCTTAGAGATGAGTGAAATGTGCCCAAATAGCATAGGGAGAGTTGGAATTCTGAAATTCTGACTATGCTGTATTTTGATAGGATAATCAATGCTTGTCAAATGTAACTGAAAAGTCATTGTGGGGATTTGGAGGCCTCTGATTGTAGGGTCAATACAGTTAAGCAGATCATGTCACTAGTTAGTTAAAACTGTTTCATTAAAGCAAAATTGCACGTATAATTTCACAAAGATTATTGGCACCAAAAACATTTTCCTTCCTTCCTTCCTTCCTTCCTTCCTTCCTTCCTTCCTTCCTTCCTTCCTTCCTTCCTTCCTTCCTTCCTTCCTTCCTTCTTGTACAGTGTAGTCATCTTAAAGATGAGTGGGGCCGGGGGTGGTGGCTCACGCCTGTCATCCCAGGACTTTGGGAGGCTGAGGCAGGTGGATCACAAGGCCAGGAGTTCAAGACCAGCCTGGACAAGATGGTGAAACCTGGTCTCTACTAAAAATATGAAAATTAGCTGGGCGCAGTGGAAGGAGCTTGTAATCCCTGCTACTCGGGAGGCTGAAAAAGAAGAATCACTTGAACCCAGGAGGTGGAGGTTGCAGTGTGCTGATATCACACCACTGCACTCTAGCCTGGGCAAAAGAGTGAGACTCCATCTCCAAAAAAATGAATTTAAAAAAAATGAAGATGAGAGTGGACCAACCTGGCCAACATAGCAAAACGCTGTCCACCTCCACTAAAAATACAAATATCAGCCAGGTGTGGTGGCATGTGCCTGCGATCCCAGCCACTCAGGGAAGTGGAGGCACAATAATCGTTAGAGTTTGGAAGGCGGAGGTGGCAAGGTGAGACCCTGTCAAGAAAGAAAACGAAAGAAAGAAAGAAAGAAAGAAAGAAAGAAAGAAAGAAAGAAAGAAAGAGAAAGGAAGGAAGGAAGAAAGGAAGAAAGGAAGGAGGGAAAGGGAAGGAAGGAAAGAAAGAAAAAGGGAAAGGGAAGGAAAAGACAGGAAGGAAGAAAGGAAGGAAAAGGAAGAAAGGAAGGAAGGAAGGAAGGAAGGAAGGAAGGAAGGAAGGAAGGAAGGAAGGAAGGAAGGAAGGAAGGAAGGAAGGAAGGAAGGAATGTAGATCTCAGAGTCGACAAATGTGTGGATCCACCATGAGCTTCACATGGGGTGGTGGCCAAGCTTGGATTGCAGTTTGCAGTTTTCTTTTATTTTTCTTTTTATACAAAGTCTTGCTCTGTCACCAGACTGGAGTGCTGTGGTGTGATCTCGGCTCACTGAAATCTCTGGCTCTCTGGTTCAAGTGATTCTCCTGCCTCAGCCTCCCGAGGAGTTGGGATTACAGGCGTGCCACACCATGCCCAGCTAAGTTTTGTATTTTTAGTAGAGACGGAGTTTCATCATGTTGGCCAGGGTGGTCTTGATCTCCTGACCTCGTGATCCACCTGCCTCGGCCACCGAAAGTGCTGGGATTACTGGCATGAGCCATTGTGCCCAGCCAGATTGCAGTTTCTCTGCTAGGTTGGTGTAACCTTGCCACTGTATCAAATTGACCCCATGGTCAGTAACCCTTTCATTGATTATCAATAAATGTAGAGCATCTATGCATAGCACATTGCACACTGGTTTCTTTGGTTCTCTTTCCTTCTTTTTCCTTCCCTTCTTCTTCCTCTTTTCCTCTCTTTTTTCCTCTCCTTTCCTTTCCTTTCCTTTCCTTTCCTTTCCTTTCCTTTCCTTTCCTTTCCTTTCCTTTCCTTTCTTCCTTCTCTCTCTCTCTCTGTCTGTCTCTCACACAGGATTGCCCATGTTAGAGTGGGCACGACTGACTGCATCCTTGATTTTTCAGGCCTCAAGTGATCTTCTCTTTATCTCAGCCTCCCGAGTAGCTGGGAATACTGGCATGCACCACCATGCCCAGCTAATATTATTATTATTCTTGTTATTATTATTTTGAGACAGAGTCTCACTCTGTTACCCAGGCTGGAGTGCCATGGCTCAATCTTGGCTCACAACAACCTCTGCTTCCACCTCCCTGGTTCAAGCGACTCACCTGCCCCAGCCTCCTGGGTTTTTGCCTTGTTGATTGTGGTTGGTCTCAAACTCCTGGCCTTAAGTTGATCCACATGCCTTGGCCTCCCAATGTGCTGGATTACAGGCATGAGCCACTGCACCTGATTGAATTTTATTTATTCTATCTAATATATACCCAAGGAATATTTTTGGAAGTCAATGCTAGCATAATCCCCATTGTGCATATTTCAGGGCTGGGGCGACCTGAAACATACAATGACTTTTATATGATCACAGAAATGTAAAGAAAATGAATGTTCTAACCCAGCTCTGTTCCCTCAAACCTGGGACCTTGCCTACATTTTGATGTTTGCAATGCGTAAGGGGCTTGTGTTTGCCTAATTGTGTACAGGTGAAGAGTTGACACGGGAGAGGAGGGTGAGTAATCAGCAGGGGTGCGGGCCTTTGCATAGATTTATGGAAAAATAGGGATCAGTGGATGGAACCTTGTAGAATTAACACACTTTCCTTGTGACAGAACCTGATGGAATTTAGAATTTTGAAAACCAGACACCCACATTCTAGAGACAGCCCTATACGTATCTTATTTCATGGGAGATGCTTAAGAGAGCACTTATGTTCTCATTATATGGTGACATTTCTAAGCTGCTGTCTTGGAAAGGCTCAAAGTGAGAACCTTTTCTTATAATATAGACATTGGCTCAGCCTGCATCCTTGATGTCTCTGTCCACTTGTAAGACAGTGTACCCACAGGTAACCCACAGGTAACACAGTGTAGCCCAAGGCAAGTCTGTCCATGCCAGGACTCTCATCATCTAAACTGGGCAACCCCACCTGTCCCACCATAACAGTGTGTTGCAGGGGGAGTAGGAAAGGAGGGGGCTGTTCCTGACAGGGGCAAGTTGACAGGCATTGGAATCCTGGTGGATCTGTCTGTCGTGTTCACACCCAGGTCATGGCTGGTGGAATACAAATTTGAGTGTTGGGGGACCAAGTTTGTCTACTTAGATGTGAATCAAAAGGCCTTAAGCTGTCTTCTGGTTTCCTCACTGCCTGGGGGTCTATGCAGATGCTATGTGCCTGATCTGGGGAGCAGAATTTCTAATGGGAATGTCACATTGTGGTGAAAACAAGGCAGACCATTAACTTTTTGTTGTTGTCTTGGCTTGGCTGCTGGGCACTCTCTTTACAGAGCTGCATTAAAACCTATGGGCAACTATTTGATGGGTTAAGCTCCTCTATCTCCTTGGACAAGGGGCAGGTTTACTACACCACCAAGCATGGCCCACAGTGAGCTATGGTGAGAGCAGACACATGGGCATCTCTACAGACAGAAGCCTGACAAGACCAGGATGGGCCCAGGAACGAGACTCAAATATGGACTCTCTCTTGGCTCTGTGTTAGAGCTTTTTTCTATGAGTGACCCAAAGTTCTGCCCCCCAGAAATCTGGCCTTCATTAGTCCCAATGGCACTTTGGTTAGGTGTAAAGTCCCTGTTGACATACTTGTGGAAATATCAGAGAAGGCGTTCATGTTGTTTTTACTTTATATGAGGCTGTATTTATTCATGTTGCTACAATTTGTATTGTTTTAACTATTTAACCCAGGCAGCTTTACTGTACTGCCAGACCTTCTCCAAGACTTAAAAACTACCACTCTTACTAGGGAGGTTTTTAAACAAAAATAGGGAAGAGGTTACATGTAAAATGGGTTACATTGACCCATGCATTTTTCTGAAATGTGTCATCTCAGAGAACTCATCTCTGTAGTTCACCAGGGCAGAAGCTGTGCCTTCATATGTCGTTGTGTCTTTGTAATGTTCTAAAAAAGGAAATCGTTTCCCAGAGTGCTTTAGCCTTTCAATGCTGCTGGAGTCTGCCATGATAACATTTTGTTTTCATTTTAGCTATATTGCAGAAAACATTATCTGTGCGTCATGATTGGCTGTAACAGTTTGCTTGGGCTTCCATAACCCAGTACCACAGACTGAAAGTCTCAATGAAAACCGAGTGTCTTATAATTCTGGAGGCTAGAAATTCAACATCAAGTTATTGGCTGGAGTGGTTTCTTTAGTGCATCTTTCTACTTGAGATTAGATGCCCACCTTGTATTTCTGTTTACACAGGGTCTTCCCTTGAGCCTCTCTGTGTCTTTACTCTTTTTAAAAGGACTCCAGTCATAGTAGATTGGGGTCCACTTTACTTACGTAATCATCGTCACCTCTTTAAGGACCATATGTCCAAACACTCACTCACAATTTGAGGTCGATTACATTATATATGCCTTAGAATATCAACATATAAATTTGGCAGAAGAGACACAATTTAGAACCTAATATGCATTAACCCCCTGTTGATGGTAGATTCCCAGGAAAGGGACTACTGGGTGAAAGGATACATGTACGTAAAATTTGTATAGCTATGGCCAGACATCTTTCCACAAGGTCTGTGGCTAGTACATTGCTATCAATAGTCCCTGAATATAGCTGCTTCTCTGGACCCAGGCTTCCCTGGATGTTAACTTCCTTTGAATTTTTTGACACCTCATGTCTGTGGGGCAAATGAAAACACATTGTTCCTTTTATTTCCAGCTTTTCAACTGATATGTTTGAGTCACCTTTTAGATGTAATTTTAAATTTGGATATAGGTTTTCTGTTCCTCAGGTTATCTGTCTTGTCTGTCTTGCCCTGTTTGCTGTCTCCAAAATGGAGAGGCGATAAGGCTTCTCCAGGTTCTTGCACTCAATGTCAGAAGCCACCGTGTTTCAGGTAACTTAGAGGGAATGTCACGCAGTCCTCTTTGTGGAAGGTTCTTAGTTCTGACCCATGTGCTGTTCAGCAGCCATTTGAATTGCAAAGCCTATGTATTCTCATCTCTGCACTGAGAACTCAGTGGAAAATGCACTTCATACAGGCTATTAATACTGTTGAGTGCTGTTGCCTCACAGACAACAAAATTTCATGATTATTTCTTGTAGGTATCAGTGGTGAGATTATCACCCACCCCCATATAAAATTTTTTTTAAGTGTAAAAGTTTTTTTTTGTTTTCGTCAGGCACATGCATGTCCTCCACATTCACAAGAAGAAATGTTTGCAGCTGGATGTGGTGGCTCATGTCTGTAATCCCAGAACTTTGGGAGGCCAAGACGGGCGAATCACCTGAGGTTGGGAGTTCGAGACCAGCCTGACCAACATGGGGAAAACCCGTTTCTACTAAAAATGCAAAATTAGTTGGATGTGGCAGTGCATGCTGGTAATCCCAGCTACTTGGGAGACTGAGACAGGAGAATCCATTGAACACAAGAGGCAGAGGTTGTGGTTAGCTGAGATCGCACCACTGCACTCCGGCCTGGACAACAAGAGTGAAACTCTGTCTCAAAAAAATAAGATAAATAGAATAAAAAGAAGGAAAAGAATAGTAGAACGTATGTTCATACTTCTGGCTTTCAGGCCTTTTCCAAAGAGTAGTTCCTGTCTGCCGTGACACAGAATGCTCAAAGACATGGTGGTATACTTCGAATGACAGTTTGGTTTGGCTGAGACCAAAGGTAATACAAGAAAATGAACCTTGAAAAAAGGTTTGAGAGACCTTCAGAATTTCTAGGCCAACGAGTTTGTGTCAGACTCCCTCTGCACAAAGCCACTATGTAAAAAGTGTCACCGGTAATTTTTTTAAATCCCAAGTTTAATGGACATATATAATGTAATATAATAAAGTCAGCCAAAATTTACAATAAATACAAAGTATTTGAGTATTATGACCCAATAAGAAAAATAAGATAAATCCACAAATCTCCCTTAAAGAAATAGAGAAGTATAAATATAAATTCTAAAAAATTTTAAAATAGTTATCTAAATGATACTCAGTGAGAACACATGAGCACAGACAAATAAAATCAGGAAAATGAGAACATACACAATAATATAAAAAATAGTAAAAAGCAAAATATGGAGTTGAAGAATATAAAAAGAAATAATGCCTGAGAAATGATCACACTTAAGAAAGAAAACATAAAAATTAAAAATTTCAACAACTTTTAACTAGGATAAACACAAAAAGATTCATAATGAGAAAAATTATAAGTAAAATTTTTAGAGTCACAGACTAGTAGATAATCTTGAAAGCCAAAAAAGAAAAGCTACGTGTTATTTATAATGGTGCTTCTGTGAGATAATCAGTGAATCTACCTGCAGGAATATTGCCGGCCAGAAGGGACATGGGTAATATAATCAATGTGCTGAAAGAACAAAAACTTTTAAGCAATAATACTATATCCAGATAAACTACTTATCAAAATAAAGAAAATTGAAGTCCTTTCATGATGACCACATACTACAAAAGTGTATCACCACTAGGCCTGCACTACAAGAAATGCTAAAGAGAGATTTTCTCATTAAAAATAAAGTGATGTTAAACAGCATTACAAAATTACATGAAAGTACATAACTCTCTGGAAAAGATATATACAGGCACAAAAATAAAATTCTGATGAATTTAAATGAAGGTTCATAAAACATATGTAATATGTTATACAGTTAAAAAAAACAAAAGCGTAAAAATAGTCAAAAAAAGTTTGTTAATGATATACAATATAAAAAGATGTTAGTGACATCAATAATATAAAGTTGAGGCAGATAAAAAGAGGAAGAATGTTGGTATGCAACTAAAATGAAGTTGTTACTGGCCCGGCACGGTGACTGACACCTGAAATCGTAGCATTTTGGGAGGCCAAAGCAGGTGGATCACCCGAGGTCAGGAGTTTGAGACCAACCTGGCCAACATGGTGAAACCCCATCTCTACTAAAAATACAAAACATTAGCCGGGCGTGGTGGTGGGCGCCCATAATCCCTGTTCCTGGAGAGGCTGAGGAAGCAGAATCATTGGAACTCAGGAGGCAGAGGTTGCAATGAACTGAGATCATGCCACTGTACTCCAGTGTGGGCTACAGTGTGAGATTCTGTCTAAAAGAAAAAAAGAAAGAAAGAAAGATTTTAGCAACCACAAGGAAAATATTCAAAGAGATACATACATACACACAAAAAAATATACATTAAATCATGTCACTACAAAAATCAACACAAAAAGGAAGATTAAACAGAGTGGGTAAAGGCAGCCACATAACTATAAAAATCAGAGAAAACAATGACAAAACTAAGTTCTTCACTTTAGAAAACCTATTTTAATATTTATTGACTTAATTTTTCAATCAAAACATGTAAATTGAATAGAGGGTTTAATAAAACAAAGTCGAACTTTATCCCCTCCATAAGTGACTCTCTTTAGATCTAATGTCAAGGTAGACTGAAAGTAGCAAAATAAAAATAGACGTTTGGGGGCCGGGTGCAGTGGCTCACGCCTGTAATTCCAGCAGGTTGTGAGGCTGAGGCGGGCAGATCACCTGAGGTCCAGAGTTCAAGACCAGACTGACCATCCTGGAGAAACCCTCTCTCTACTAAAAATACAAGAAAAAATTAGCCGAGAGTGGTGGTGCAAGCCTGTAATCATAACTACTCCAGAGGCTGAGGCAGGAGAATGGCTTGAACCTGGGAGATGGAGGTTGTTGTGAGTTGAGATTCCACCATTGCAGTCCAGCCTTGGCAACAAGAGTGAAACTCCATCTCAAAATATAAAAAAGAAAATAGACTTTTGATGTAAATGGTAATCAAATGAGAGCAGTGCTGCTCATAACTGTGTTAGGCAAAATACATTTTAGTCATAGTTCATAAAATAAGATTTAAGTCTATACTGTCACAGGAGACAAAGAAGGCCATTAAATAATAATAAAAGGGCTCATTCACTGAGAGCTTATGAAATTTTATTTTATATATATGAGTGTATATGTATATGTATAATTCTCACACCAGTGTTCCCAAATGTATAAAGCAAACATTGAAATAATTATTACAATAGACAGAAAAATAATAATAGTAGAATACTTTAATTCAAACTTTTAATAATAATTAACAAAGCTAGCCAAAGTATTAATAAGGAAACAAAAGGTTTGAAAACCCTAGAGAAAAATTAGACCTAATAGGCATATACAGAATACACAACACCAGCAAAACATACAATTTTCTCAATAGCTCATAAAACATTCTCCTAGATACACCACATATTAGGCCACAAAAGAAGACTTAACAATTTTTTAAAAATATAAATCTTAAAGTATTATTTCTGATAAAAAATGGAATAAAACTAGAAATTGATAACAGAAGAAAACAAAAATATCAACATATATATGGAAATTAAACAACTCGCCTTTGTGCACGTTCATGTTCAAGGGTTGTAAGACTTAATATTGTGAAGATGTTCATGCTGCCTAGTGAGCTGCAGATTCAATACAATCCATTTACAATTAACAATTTTTTTTTGTTTAGAAATAGAAAAAGCAACCAACAAATTATATGGAACTGCAAGGGACAGCAAAGAACCCAAAAATGTTTTTAAAAAGAAACAATGTTAGTGACCTCAGTTTTTCTAATTTCAAAGCACATTACAAAGCTATAGTAATAAAAACGTTTGATTATGGCATAAAGACAGATAAGTTTTCCAGTGAAACACAATGTTGCACAAATGCAAACCTCGTACATATGGGTAAATAGTTATTTGAACACCTATATGCATTGAAGCATTATTCACAAAGGCCGATATTTGAAAGCAAAACAAAGTTTCCTCACTGAATGAATGAATAAATACAATTTGTAATATAAAAGTAATGGAAAACTACTCAATTTTTAAAAGCAGAAAATCTTGCAACATCCACAGTAAAGATAATCCTTGAGGACATGATGCTAAGTAAACTTAGCCACAATAGAAGAGATATTCTATGATTCCACTTATATGTAATATCTAAAGCCTTGAAACTCTTAGAAACAGAAAATGGAATGGTTTTTAATCAGGAGCCAGGTGGTAAAAAACATGGGTATTATTAATTTATTTCATGTGTATTGAGGTTTAGTTTTGCAATAAAAATGTTGTACAGCTGTGTTGCATAACAATGTAAATACACTTAACATGACTCAACTGTATAAGAAAAAATATTTAAGATTCTAAATTTTTTAATGTATTTTTACCGCAATCAAAATTAAAAATGACACCTGAAGGCAGGTTGTGGTGGCTCACACTTCTAATCCCAGCACTCTGGGAGGCTGAGGTGTGTAGATCACTTGAGGTCAAGAATTCAAGACCAGCCTGGCCTCATCTCTACTAAAAATACAAAAATTAGCTAGTCATGGTGTTGCATGCCTTTAATATCAGCTACTCAGGTAGGAGAATTGCTTGAACCTGGGAGGTGGAGGTTGCAGTGAGCCGAGATAGTGCCACTGCACTTTGGGCAACAGAGCAAGACTCTGTCTTAAATAAACAAATAAGACGCCTAAAAGAGATAGAGTTACAAACTTTCTGAATACTTACCTTTCAACCACAAAACTGTTTCCTTCACACTAAGATAATACAAGGTAAACATTTTAAAATTAAGACAATTTCCATGACTACTCACCTAGACAGAATCAATTATTGGCCACCAGCCAAGAAGAAAAATGTACCAATCATAAACAAAATAGGGGTAATATACAAGCGAACAAACACTTAGATGATTATACTGAAAAAGGATGTAGGTCTGATTCATAGTTGACTTTTGTCCCACACTGTCTTAAGGTGTACAGAGCTGAATATTGTCATACAAAATTATAACATATAAATTAAAACTAAAAACAGTAAATTTATGTAAGGTGACCTACTCTAAAAAATGAAACACACCAATACAAAATTGCAAACAAAGTTAACATTAACCCCCAAAATTCTACTTTGAATACTATAATTCAAAACTGCAATAAATAAATAGAAACTAGAAACACAACTGATGTGAGGAGCCTACTCTAAAAAATGCAGAAATATAAAATACAAAACATAATGAAGAGAAACTTTAACCCATAAAATCCTGTATAAACATAGAACAGAATTCTAGATAACTATAAATTTCATCTCTAACTGTTCATCCATGAACATCATGAATTTTGAATCCTCTGGATATAGTTAGGGCAGCAACATTTCAAAGAAAATACATAATAATTACTCATAAAGAGCTTTAATGAGAAACTTTTTAAAAATAAGCATTTAAGTAATACTACAGAAACTTTAAAATTATGCTACGGATACATTGATACATTGCTGCTTTTTTTTTTGAGACGGAGTTTCACTCTTGTTGCCCAGGTTGTAGTGCAATGGTGCAATCTAGGCTCACCGTAACCTCCGCCTCCCAAGGTCAAGCTATTCTCCTTCCTCAGCCTCCCGAGTACCTGGGATTACAGGCATGCGACCCCATGCCTCTCTAATTTTGTATCTTTCATAGAGATGGGGTTTCTCCATGTTGGTCAGGCTGGTCTCAAACTTCGGACCTCAGCTGATCCAGCCCCCTTGGCCTCCCAAAGTGCTGGGATTACAGGCGTGAACCACTGTGCCAGTCCTAGAGCATGTTATTGTAGAATTTCTGAAACTAAGTTTACAGACAAATTACAGACATATGACAATTCAGAAAGTGTAAACACAGTCATGGTAATCTAGATGTTAAAGAAAACAGAATCATAAAATAATAAGTGAGAAATAAGGTAATTATTGGGAATTCAATGTATGTTGAGCAATGTTCTAATTTTCCTATGGGAAAAGTTTTTGTAAGGAATCCATAAAATGAGTACACACAGTAAACCACCGTACAGTAGAGGCTGTTGGCATATAGAGTTTAAATTTTTCATATTGGGTACTGATGTGAAAAATAAAATTCCTGCATAAAATAATTAGACTTTTAAAATATTTAACATGATACTTTTTGCACGTAAAGCTTTTCAGTCAAATTTTTTGTAGATTTACGCTTTAAGCCTTCATAGGACTTGAAATTATAAAGCAGAAAACGTGTAATCTATTTGTGGTATTTCTGGAATTTCTTTTAAATTACTGTATAATCCCATTCATATGAAATATCCAGAATATGCAAGTCCGTAGACACAGAAAGTAGACTAGTGACTGCAAGAGGATGAGGAGGAAAGAATAGAGAGTGACAGCTAAAAGGTATAGAATTTCCCTGTATCATCACTGCTTCCCCCACAGTGGTGTGGCAGTTACATAACCTTGTTAATAAGCTAAAAACCAATGGATTGTAGATTTTATTTACATTTATTTTTAGAATCTAAGGTCTCGCTTTGTTGCCCAGGTTGGTTTTGAACTCCTGCCTCAAAGGATTGTCCACCTCAGCTTCCCCAGTTGCTGGGATTACAGGCGTAAGCCACCATACCCGTTTCTGATGCCGTTTCTGATGCCCCATGCCGTCCAGTCCCATCCCTGCGCGGCGCCCTGCTCTGAGCCCAGAGCCCTGAGTATTCCCCAGATTGTTCAAGGATGCCAGGTGGATCATCAGGGCAGAACTCCGACTTGGTGTGTCTGTGGGAGAAGCTGTGGCCCATGCGGTCCCCAGTCTCTCTTGTAAAAAATTAAAGGGAATCTTTGTTAAAACATTAACCAGTTCATTTCAGCAGTGGTTGGTGAAATGGAAAGCACCCAGCCTTGATTTGTGGTCCACCCGAGGGGCAGGAAGGAAAGGCTTTCATAAGGTTCATGAGAAAGCAACGCAAGGTAAAGGATTGGTTACAGTGGGTGAAACCCCGTCTCTAGTAAAAATATAAAATTAGCCGAGCATGGTGATGCATGGTTGTAATCCCAGCTACTCGGGAGGCTGAGGCAGGAGAATCGCTTGAACCTGGAAGGAGGAAGTTGCAGTGAGCCGAGGTCACGCCATTGCACTCCAGCCTGGGCAACAACCCTGAAACTCCCGTCTCAAAAAAATATAAAAAAATAAAATAAAAATAAAAAATTGGGCTAAAATACATGTGCTAAATTGTTTCCAAGAGTTCCTGCAGCTTTGTCAAGTCCATGTTAAAAAATTACATGTATGGATTTATTTCCTGACCCTTAATTGTAGTCCATGAATGTGTATGTATTGATTTGTATCCTACAACTTTGTAGAATTTGATTGTTGGTGTTAACAGTGTTATTATTACTTAGGATTTTAATTATATGTGTGTGTGTGTGTATATATATATACAGACATATATATGTGTATGATATATGGTGATGCTGAACATTTTTCTGTAGAATTATTGACCCAACATAGATTCACGTCCTCTGCCCTTTTATAAATATTGTTTTATTTGTTGTTAAGTTTTAAAACTTCTTTGTATATTCTGCTTATTATATTATACCTTATGTACCTAGTCAGATACATTGCAAATCTTTTCTCCCACTTGTTGATTGTCTTTTCACTCTGTTGTTCATGCTTTTTGTAAAAAACTTTTAGTAGAGAAGGGTTTTTTTCGATAAAAAAACATGAACAAGAGTGTTTTCATACCAAAAAACAGAAAAGTTTCACATTTTAATCAAGTCCAATTTATCTATTTTATATTTTGTGGCATATGCTTTTGGTGTCACAGTCAAGAAACTATCACCAAATTTAATGTTATAAGATTTTTGCTTATGCTTTTTCCTAAGAGTTTTTAAGGACTAACTTTTGAAAACATTTATAGTAGGTTTGGGGGTACCTGTGAAGGTTTGTTACATAGGTAAATACATATCACAGGGTATTGCTGTACAGATGATTTCATCACCCAGGTATTAAGCCAAGTTCCCAATAGCAATATTTTCTACTTTTCTCCTTCATGCCACCTTCTAACTTCAAATGGACCCCAATGTCTGTTGTTTTTCTCTTTGAGTTTCCAAGTACTTATCATTTAGCTCCCACTTACAACTGAGAACACATGGTATTTCATTTTCTGTTCCTGTGTTAGATTGCTAAGAATAATAGTCTCCAGCTTCATTCGTGTTGCCACAAAAGACATAATCTCTTTTTTCATTGCTGCATAGTATTTCATAATGTATATGTGGCACAATTTCTTTATCTAATCTGTTACTGAGAGTATATAGGTTGATTCCATGTCTTTGCCATTGTGAATAGGGCTGCATTGAGCATTTGCATACATGTGTCTTTATGGTAGAATAATTTCTATTTCTCTGGGAATATACACAGTAATGGAATTGTGAGAAGATCTATTGAATGGTAGTTCTGCTTTTAGCTCCTTGAGGAATTGCCCAACTGCTTTCGACAGCGATTGAACCAATTTACACTCCCACCAACAGTGTTTAAGTTCCCTTTTCTCTACAACCTCACCAGCATTTATTGTTTGACTCTTTAACTATAGCCATTCTGACTAGTGTGAGATGGTATCTCATTGTGATTTCTTTTATTTTTTTTTCTTCAGACGGAGTCTCACTCTGTCACCAGGCTGGAGTGCAGTGACATGATCTTGACTCACTGCAACCTCTGCCCCCCGGGTTCAAGTGATTCTCTTACCTCAGCCTTCCCAGTAGATGGAATTACAGGTGTGCACCACCATACCCAGGTACTTTTTGTATTTTTAGTAGAGACGGGGTTTCACCATGTTGCCCAGGATGATCTCAATCTCTTGACCTTGTGATCCGCCAGCCTCGATTTCCCAATGTGCTGGGATTACAAGCCTGAGCCACCACACTCAGCCATTTCATTGTGGTTTTAATTTTCATTTCTCCAATGATCAGTGATGCTGAGGTTTTTATCACACATTTGTTGGTCATATATATGTCTTCTTTTGAAAGTGTCTGTTCATGTCCTTTTCCCACATTTTAATGAGGTTGTTTCTTTCTTTGTAAATTTAAGTTCCTTATAGACGCTGCATATTAGGTCTTTTTCAGATGCAGAGTTTGCAAATGTTTTCTTCCACTCACTAGGTTCTCTGTTTACTCGGTTGATAGTTTTCTTTTTATTTTCTGCTATGTAAAAGCTCTTTTGCTTAATTGGATCCTAGTTGTCAGTGTTTGCTTTTCTTGCTATTGATTTTTGTCATGAAATCTTTGCCCATTCCTATGTCCAGGACTGTATTGCCTGGATTGTGCTCTAGGGTTTTTATAATTTTAGGTTTTATATTTAAGTCTTCAATCAATCTTGAGTTTATTTATGTATTTATTTGTGTATGTTATAAGGAAGGGAGCCAGCTTCAATCTTCCACATATGGCTAACCAGTTGTCCCAACACCATTTATTGAATAAACAATCTTTTCCTTATTGCTCCTTTTGTCAGCTTTGTTGATGATCACATGGTCACAGATGTGCAGCCTTATTTATTTCTGGGCTTTCTATTCTATTTCATTTGTCTAAGTGCCTGTTTTTATCAGTATCACACTGTTTTCCTTAGTGTAGCCTTGTAGTATAGTTTGAAGTTAGGTAACGTGATACCTCAAGCTTTGTTCTTTTTGCTTAGGATTGCCTTGTCTATTTGTGTCCTTTTTTGGTTTTATATGAATTTCACAATAGTTTTGTCTCTCTCTGTAAAGAATTTCATTGGTAGTTTAATAGGAATAGCATTGAATCTGTAAATTGTTTTGTTGTGTATAGCCATTTTAGTCATATTGGATCCTCCTATCCATGAACATGAGATGTTTTTAAATTTGCTTGTGTCTTCTCTGATTTTGTTGAGCAGTATTTTTTGTTTGTTTCTTTGTTTTGTTTTTGAGATGGAGTCTCACTGTGTTTCCCACGCTGGAGTTCAGCGGCGCAATCTCAGTTCACTGCAACCTCTGCTTTCTGGGTTCATGGCATTTTCCTGCCTCAGCCTCCTGAGTAGCTGGGACTACAGCTGCCTGCCACCATGCCAGGCTACTTTTTATATGTATATTTTTTAAACAGAGTCTTGGTCTGTCTCCCAGGCTGGAGTGCAATGCCACAATCTTGTCTCACTGCAACCGCTGCCTCCCAGGTTCAAGCCATTCTCCTGCCTCAGCCTCCTGAATAGCTGGGATTACAGGCACCTGCCACCATGCCCAGCTAATTTTTTGTTTTTAGTTGAGACAGGGTTTCACTATGTTGACCAGGCTGGTCTCGAACTCCTGACCTCATGATCCGCCTGCCTCGGCCTCCCAAAGTGCCGAGATTACAGGTGTGAGCCTCCACACCCATCCCGAGCAGTGTTTTGTAATTCTCGTTGTACAGTTCTTTCACCTCCCTTCTTAGTTGTATTCCCAGACATTTTATTATTTTGTGGCAATTGTGAATGGAATGGCCTTTCTGATTTGACTGTCAGTTTTACTATCTTTGGTGTAGAAAAATGCTAGTGAGTTTTGCACAGTGATTTTGTATGATGAAACTTTGCTGAAGTTGTTTATTGACTAAAGAAGCTTTGGAGTTGAAACTACAAGGTTTTCTAGATCTGGAATTATGTTATCTGCTAGCAGAGATAGTTTGACTTTCTCCTTTCCTATTTGGGTGCTCTTTATTTGCTTGCCTTGCCTGATTGCTCTGGTCAGGGCTTCCAATACCATGCTGAATAGAAATGATCAGAGGGAATACTTGCCTTGAGCTGGTTTTGAATGGGAATGCTCCTGGCTTTTGCCCATTCAGCACAATGCTGGCTTTGTTGTTGTTATAGATGGCTCTTATTATTTTCTGCATCTATTGAGATAATCATGTGTTTTTTTGTTTTTAGTCTTGTTTATGTGATAAATTACATTAATTGATTTGCACATGCTAAATCAACCATGCATCCTAAGGAGGCATCCTACTTGATCATGATGGACTATTTTGTTATTTGCTGCTGGATTTGGCTTGCAAATATTTTGGTGAGAATTTTTGTATTGATGATGATCAAGAACGTTGGCCTAAAATTTTCTATATTTGTTGTGTCTCTGCCAGGTTTTCGTGTCAAGATAATGCTGGCCTCATAGATTGAGTGGAGGAGGAGACTCTCCTCAATTTTCTGGGATAGTTTCTATGGGATTTGTGCTGATTTTCTTTGTTCATTTGGTAAAATTTGACTGTAAATTCATAAGGTCCAGGGCTCTTTTTGATTAGCAAGTTATGTATTACTGATTCAATTTCAGAGCTTGTAATTGGTCTGTTTTGGAAATCAATGTCTTCCTGGCTCAGTCTTGTGAGGGCATGTGTGTCTAGGAACGTACCTATCTCTTCTAAGATTTCTAGTTTGTGTGTATAAAGGTGTTCATGATAGTACTGACCCCACATAAATAAAAACAACCATGAGAAACCACTGAACTTTTAACACTTATTTTTATGTCTTGAATCTATTTTTATTTAATTTTTTTACATGGAATGTGATAAAGATTTAGCCTTATTGGTTTAAATGTGGACTTGTTTTCCCAGCATCATTTGTTGAACAAAATGTCCTTTCCTTTACATAATGGTTTAGGCACGTTTGTCAAAAGATGATCAACAATTCATGCAAGGGTTTTTATGGGGGGTTATTTACTTTAGTTATTTTGTTTCTATCCTTGTTCTTATGTCAGTATCAAACTGTTTTCATTATAGTAGCTTTGTATGTTCTGAAATTTAAAATTGTGAGCCATCTAACTTTGTTCTTTTCTTCAACATTATTTTGAATGTTCAGAGTACCTTTAGATTCCGTATGAATTTCAGGATGGGCTATTCTGTTTTTGCAGAAGAAATGTTGAAAAAAATAAAAAACTGGAATTGCAGTTCATCTGTGCAGTACTTTGGTATATTGTCATCTCAACTTTCTTAAATCTTTCAGTCCATAAACGTGGAATTCCTTGCCACTTATTTAACTCTTTTTAAGACATGGCAAGGTCCTGTCTCCAAAACAAAAGATAAACAAGAAACCTTTGATTCTAGATTTTGACTTCACCAATTACTTCTTGGTTTAACTTGGTGAAGGTTACTGAAATCTCCCATTTTTAGTTTCCTTAACTGAAGTACAGGGTTAACCCCTACTTCAAAGTGTAGTTCAACCTGGCCCAGTGGCTCATGTGTGTAATCCCAGCACTTTGGCAGGCCGAGGTGAGTGGATCAATTGAGGTAAGGAGTTCAAGACCAGGCTGGCTAACATGTTGAATCCCCATCTCTACTAAAAATACAAAAATTAGCAGTGTGTGGTGGTGCATGCCTGTAGTCCCAGCTACTTAAGAGGCTGAAGCAGGATAATTTCTGGAACCTGGGAGGCAGAGGTTGCAGTGAGCCGAGATCGCACTGCTGCATTCCTGCCCGAGTGACAGAGCGAGATTCCATCCCAAGAAGCAACAAACCGTCCCCCCAGAAAAAACAAAAGTGAACTCTGTGAGCTAATAATGCATGTACTGTATGTGCTTAGACATGTCTGGTACATATGAAACACTCAGTGAATAGTGGCAATAAAGATGATGATAATACTAATAATAGTTAATACTTGCAAAGCTCTTTCTGAATGCCAGGAACTGTTCTATGCACTTTACACGTATTATTTTGTATTTAGTTGTCACAACCAATAAGGTAAGTTTAATTATTATCTTTGGATGCGGCCTGCAGAACTCAAATAAATTGTCCTAGGCCACAGAACTGGTAAAGATTATTTATTTATTTATTTATTTATTTATTTATTTATTTATTTAAGACAAGTTCTTGCTCTGTTGCCCAGGCTAGAATGCTGTGGCATGATCACAGCTCATCATAACCTCAACCTCCTGGGATCATGTGAGCCTTCTGCCCCAGCCTCTTGCCTCAGCCTCCTCAGTAGCTAGGACTATAGGTGTGTGCCACCACGTCCAGCTAAGTTTTAAATTTTCTGTAGAGATGGGGTCTCGCTATGTTGCCCAGACTGGTCTCAAACTCCTGAGCTCAAGCGATCTTCCCGCCTTGACCTCCCCAAGTGCTGGGATTACAAATGTGAGCCAACATGCCTGAAAAGATTTCAACCAAGATAGAGCTTGAGACCATGCCCTAAACCACTGGTTTCCTAAGAATAATGTGTCAAAATCAGCCCTGTAAATCAGCAATTCAAGAGCACTTCAATAAGGTTTGAGACACTTCTCATTTCTGGTTGGAGCTCTCCTCCCTATCCCATCAGTTTTCACGGCTTGCATGGGCACCACTGTCCAAGAACTGACGTACTGCTAGGGCCACATGCTGTTCTAGGAGAACAAAGACCGCTTTCCCTAAATACTTCTAGATCTGCCATTAGGCTCAGTCAGCCAATAGCCACTGACTGCTCTGGTATGAGAGAGACAGCCCTTCTGCCTGACCACACTAAGAGAAAGCATCCAGGGTTCACTGGATGATTTCATGAAGGGAACACACTGGGTTGGAGGAATGTTCCCTGCATGCTTGTTTTGCAACTTCCCTGCAGCTTGGGCAGGCTCCTGTGAGAATCATGTGATTACAGAGCCCAGACTGATGGCAGACCCAGGGCATCCGGCTCTCCAAAATTCACACAGCTCCCATTGTCACGGCTCACTCACAGGAAGCCTAAAAGAGCACCAGGGACAGGTGGCAGACATCCTGACATCATGAAAAGGATGGGTAATTGACAATAGTTAGGTTACATTAATCACCCAGGGTCAGAGAACAGAACCAGGAAAGGAGAGGGATGAGAAATCAGTCCAGCCTTTCTGGTCAGTTGACACAGAAGCAGTGGCACAAAATGGCTTTGTGTGGGGGACTTAGCCCACATAATCTCTATCAGGGCACCCCTCCTTGCAAATTGCCCCAAATAAACATACAACCTAAATTCAAGGCCAACTCCAATCTTCCCTCTAATGAGATTGCTGTCCTGGGCTCCTCCTCCTTTATAGAAATGCTGGCAACACCATGACTGCTCAGCCACCTATGGTTTAGGGGGAACGTAGATGCTTGCATTTGCACTGCTGGATTCAGAGGCAGGGATCCTTGAAGCTCAGGGACAGTCTCATAGATCTAACTATCTGCAGAGATTAGCAGGTCATTATCACCTCTGGGATGTATATTCTGCAGACTCTGCTTTCTATTTTCTCCTTGCTCCTGGCCCTGCCCAAAGGCTTGATTTCAGCAACTATAAATTTGGAGGGTGCTGTTTGTCTTGGAAAAGATTCTGGAATGGAGAACTAAAAGCAAGGATGAAACATGTTTCCCAGGAACCAAATACAAATATGTTCAAATACAAATCATGCCTGACCACTCCCTAGGCTTTTCTGAGTGGGTTACAAGACTAGAGACTCAGGGAGCTTCAGGAGATATGCATCATTGGGCTTCAGTGAGCAGAATCTGTAGGGAATTGCCACATAGCCTCTGACCTTGTGCATGATCTAGGTGAAAATACTTATTTTTCTCACAATATGACAGACAGCATGAAGCTAGGAGGCAGATATGCTTGGAATGACAGAACCAGGAATCCAAAAGATAGTGTAAAATAAGGGTAAAGTGCTGAACAAATGGTGAAATTTTTGACTGGCAGGAACAGATATGGTCTTGCACTTTTGTCAACAACAAAACAAGCAAAACCAACAAAGGACACTGCCCAGGTTTAGATTCTTGTCACTGTTACCCTCAGCACAAAACATAATCTTGTGAGGTCTTACTTCCTCACTTGCAAAATTGGGATAATAATAGCCTCTGCATTATGAAGTTGTTGTGAGAATTCAATCAGTTAATGTAGGCAAAGTGCTGGTGGTGGTGGTGATGGTGATGATGATGGTGCTGGTGGTGATGATGGTGATGATGATGGTGATGGTGCTGATGATGGTGGTGATGATGGTGATGATGATGATGGTGATAATGATGGTGATGGATGATGGAGATGGTGATGGAGATGATGATGGTGCTGGTGGTGGTGATGGTGATGATGATAGTGGTGATGACGGTGATGGTGATGATGATGGTGATGATGGTGATGGTGATGATGATGGTGGTGATGGTGATGGTATGATGATGGTGGTGGTGGTGATGGTGATGGTGGTGATAGTGATGATGATGGTGGTGGTGATGATGATGGTGATAGTGATGGTGATGGATGATGGTGATGATGCTGCTGCTGCTGCTGATGGTGGTGGTGGTGACAGTGATGATGATGGTGGTGATGGTGATGGTATGATGATGGTGGTGGTGGTGATGGTGATGGTGATGATGATGGTGGTGGTGATGGCGATGATGGTGATGGTGATGATGTTGGCATTTTAGAAAGTGCTTGAAAGCCCTCCATGATCTAAAGTTAAAATTCCAGCCAGGCGTGGTGACTCACATCTGTAATCCCAGCACTTTGGGAGGCTGAGGCAGGTGGATCATCTGAGGTCAGAAGTTTGAGACCAGCCTGGCCAGTGGAGTGAAACCTCGTCTCTACCAAAAATACAAAAGTTAGCCGGGCATCGTGGTACATGCCTGTAATCTCAGCTACTCGGGAGGCTAAGGCAGAATAGCTTGAACCTGGGAGAGGTAGGTTACAGTGAGCCGATATCATGCCACTCTACTCCAGCTTGGGCAACAGAGAGAGACTGTGGTTGTGTACCAGGAATGAACTAGAGCCAGACCCTGAGTGGAGGGAGGGTAGCTTGAACCATCAGCTCTCCAGGGGTGGTGGTCAAAGCTCTACCAAATAACTCCCATTCTGATAAATTCACTGAACGCTAGCCTGCAATTTTCACAAGAATTACACATTGCCTGGCCAAGTGCTGAATTCTGAGTTTTCTTCCTGCCAAATTTCTACCATGCTGGTTGATGTTTGCCAATCTTGTAGTGGTAATGTGTTTTCCACTGGGGAACATGAGTAACTTCAGAAGTTATTCTGGAGGCTCACAAAACTGATTTTGTGACCATTTTATAGGAAAGATTCAGTAATGTGTCCTCTTAAAGAACACGGTTGCTACCAAGAGAGATCCTTGGAATTTTTCCATTAAACCTTGAATACTACATGGGAGGGACCAGTCATACAATACACAGCTCTGGGGTAAACACATTTCATAAGGTCCAATGTCATGAGTTGAACTTTTTACTGTTATCCAAGTACTTTCTTACCTGTAGCCTTCCTTTTTCTTTTTCCTTTTTTTTTTCCCACAGGATCCTGCTGTGTCACTCAGGCTGAGGGCAGAGTGCAGTGGCACCATCATAGCTCAATGCAGCCTTGAGCTCCTGGGTTCAGACAATCCTCCCCCTCAACCTCATAAGTGGCTGGCACTACAGGTGAATGATACTGGACCCAGCTAACTTATTTATTTATTTATTTTCATAGGAGAAATGGGATCTCTCTATATTCCTCAGGTTCTTGAATTGGTGGACTCCATTAATCCTCTGGCCTTGGCCTCTCAAAGCTCTGGGATTCAAGGCATGAATCACTGCCTAGCCTCAAAAAAATTTTTTAATGAGCTGGGCATGGTGGGGCGTGCCTGTAATCCCAGCTACTCAGGAGGCTGAAGTGGGTTGACTGCTTGAGCCCAGGAGGCCAAGGCTGCAGTGAGCTATAATTGCTCCACTGCACTCCAGCCTGCATAACACAGTGAGACCCTGTCTCTAAAATGATAAAATAATGAATAAAATAATAAAAAGAGAATACATAGTAGGCAAACCATAGACTATCATTACCTTGAAAGAGGAAAAATGATGAGCAACAACCTCCCGCAGCCCTGTGGGCCAAGGTGATGCAGCCAGCTCACACAGGATTTTACATAGAATTAATTTAATTTAATAAATTAAATTAAATTTATTTATTTACTTTTGGGGACAGAATTTCTCTTTGTCTCCCAGGCTGGAGTGCAGTGGCATGATCTCAACTCACTGCAAGCTCCGCCTCCCAGGTTCAAGTAATTTCTTGTCTCAACTTCCTCAGTAGCTGGGACTACAGGCACGTGCCACCACACCTGGCTGATTATTTTGTATATTAATAGAGACGGGGTTTCACCACGTTACCCAGGCTAGTCTTGAACTCCTGAGCTTAGGCAATCCACCCGCCTCAGCCTCCCAAAGTGCTGGGATTACAGGTGAAGCCACCATGCCCAGCCTTGGATATTACATAGAAATTAAAGAATTCTTGATCCCCTTGAAGTTCTTTCATCATCTTCCCAGACACAGAAGAAGCCTAGATAAGAACATCTGGGTTAGAGGTTCTGTGCAGTCTTTGAGTCAGGGTGTAAGAAATGCACAGGACCTCAGTGTTCAATGAATATAATCCTCATCAAGTCAGATTTTACAGATTCAGTCAATGAGGTCTAGAGATTTTTCATGGCTGACTCATAGCATAGCTGGTGGAGACCTATACCTTGGTTTTCAGAATCCCAGTTCTCACACAGAGTTGTGTTAATATACTGCATTTAAAAGAAAGGTAAAGAAGGAGAGAAGACTGTGGAGAGACTGGCTATGGACAAAAAAAAAAAAAAAAAAAAGCAACAGTTATTCCTAGTATGTATGGGTTGGCTATTACTCGGCTTCATTTTTGTGATCAGCATAGGTTAATTTTCTAACTTCAACCCAGAGACCAAGCCTGAAGCTCCCTTCTAGCTCCCTATTTTGGGTCTGTGACTAAATCCTGATGGATTGTCTGAGCAAGATCTGTGGAGAGGCAGATAGTGGGGCTTGGGCACATCATGAGTTCTAAATGGCTGATGTCATTACAAAAACCATAAGCAAGAAAGAATCTACTGTTTCCAGGAAGTGGGAGGAAAGGTTTCTAAGGAGAAAGTATGAGTCTTGAAGAAGGAGGATAAGGGTTATATAGTAAAGAGGTTGTTGGGTGGCCCCTGTAGGCTGGGGGTGGGAGAGGGGTGCACAGCAGGGCGAGGTGTGAGTGAGGCATGCTCAGAGATCATTTTTGTTTTTGTTTTTGACCAGTGAAATGTTCAATTTCCTTTTAGTTTTAAAATTTTATTTTTTTATCAGTGAAATGAGAGATGGTTATCGAGTGTCTAGGAGCCGTCTAAGAGGTTTATTAAGCTGGAGATTATCAAAGTAAGATTTGCATTTTAGATGGATGTTTTTACATGGAAGATAGATCTTAAAATTGTTTTTTTCAGTTAGGTGATTGAGTGCAGTTGTCCAGATTATGAATCATTCATTCATTGATCCAGCTTTACAAAGCTCATATTATAAGCCAGGCACTGACCTAGACAAGAAAAGAGAGTCTAAAGCAGAACAGTGACAGTGGAGATGAAGTTATATAGCCAACAATACATACTGATGAGACAGATTTGAGAAATACTTAAGAGTTAAAAATCAGTAGGACCTGATGACTAATGAGGGCAGTGGGGAGTGAAATGGAAAGAATAAGGATATTGACAGATGCTTGAAACAAATATATCCAATATTTTAGAATTATATAATAAATGTAAAGGAATGTTCTGTCAGGAGTTCCACAAAGATTAAAACCGAAATGCTAATACATAAAGATCAAAACAGCCTTCATTTGCAACATCTTTGAATGAGAAGACTACTTTGGACTTTGTTATTTCTCCAAGGCAGAGATACAGACCTGCTCAAGGGAGGTAATTATAATTATATCATCTACCAAATTGTAGGTTTAACCAAGAGATGTTGAAATAAAATACAAGTCTTGCTGGGCCTCTCTCCACAGCCTCATAGTAAGCCTTTCCTACAAGAATTCTAATTTTGTCAAAATGGGGTTGCTTTCATGTAATTTAAGAATAAGCTTTTAAAAACGGAGAGTGGCAAGAACAACAAGCGAACACAGATGGGCTGGGGGGCAGAGTGAATTGGGTAAATATTATAAGAGTAAAAAAGAAGAGGGGATTTTACTAATGCTACTTTCAAAGGCAAAAGACCTAGTCAAAGCGCTCATTTTTGCTTTCTTAATTCCTTATCTACTACTACAAACAAAGATCAGCAAAATTAAAAAGAAAAACATGCTATATGCTATAAATGCCTTTAAAGACACCTCCTTATAAGTGCACTGTGTTGTATATATCATAATGTGTTTTTGGGCAGGCTACCCAACTCACCTTCTAATCTCACAGTTCTGTGAGATGAAAGGTGAAATGTAATATTTACAATCCTGGGAATGAATTAATACCTGGCAAAATAGAAAGATTTGGTTTTCTCATCTGCTCACATCTAGCTGGCTTAATACCTAAGCAGAGTACCAGGGATCTGTTTATACTTGTTGCCACAGGGCAGGGAACTAGAATCAGGTCCTGAAGCTAAAGGACTGACATGTCTCAGATAAGCAAAAACTGACAGAATTCATCACCATTAGACCAGTCTTACAAGAAATGCTCAAGGGATTCCTACATCTGGAAGTGAAATGATAATTACTCTCAAGAAACCACAAAACAGTATAAAACTCACTGGTGGAGCACATACACAAAGGAGAAAGAGAATTTATCACTACAGAAAACCACCAAATTACAAGGGTGAACAATAAGAGGGGAAGAAACAAAGGATATATTTTTTAAAAAAACAGAAAATAATTAACAAAATGACAGAAGTCCTCAAAATTATCAATAATAATCTTGAATGTGAGCTGATTAACTTTCCCCCCTTAAAATATATCGACTAGCTTACTGGATTAAAAAGCATGGCCAAACTATAGGTTGCCTACAAGAAACTCACTTCTCTGTAAAAACACACATAGACTGAAAGGGTGGAAAAATATATTCCACGCAAACAGAAACCAAAAACAAGCAAGGTAGCTGCACTTGTATCAGATGAAACAGATTTTAAGTCAAAAAAGGTTTTTAAAAAGGACAAATGTTATTATATAATGATAAAGTGATCAATTCAACAAGAGGACTTAACATTACTAAATATATATGCACACAACACTGGAGCACCCAGATGTATAATGCAAACCAAATATTATTAGATCTAAAGGGAGACATAGACTCCAGTGCAATAGCTGGGGAATTCACCACCCCATTCTCAGCACTGAACAGAACATCTAGACAGAAAATCAGGAACAAAACACTAGATTGAAACTGCACTTTAGGCTGGATGTGGTGGCTCACACCTACAATCCCAGCATTTTGGGAGGCCAAGGCAGGCAGATCCCTTGAGGCCAGGAGTTTGAGACCAGCCTGGCCTACATGGTAAAACACTGTCTCTACTAAAAGTACAACAATTAGTTTGGTATGGTAGCGGGCATCTGTAATCCCAGCTACTTGGGAGGCTGAGGCATGAGAATTGCTTGAACCTGGAAGATGGAAGTTGCAGTGAGTCAGGATCATGCTATTGCACTCCAGCCTGGGCAACAGACTGAGACTCTGTCTCAAAAAAACAAATCAACTGCAAAAAACCAACCACATTTTAGACTAACAAAGAGACATATACAGAACACTTCTTTCAACAGATGCAGAAAACACATTCTTTCATCAGCACAAGAAACATTCTCCAGAATAGACCATATATCAGGCCACAAAACAAATATCAGCAAATTTAAAATAATTGAAATTGTATCGAAGATCTTTCCTGACCACAGTGGAATAAAACTAGAACTCAACAACAAAGTGAACCTTTGAAATTGTACAAATACATGCAAAAGAAACATTATGCTCCTTAATGAAGAAAATTTTAAATTTTCTTTTCTTGTCTTGTCTTTTTTTTTTTAAGACGGGTCTTTCTATATTGCCCTGGCTGCTCTTGAATTCCTGACCTCAGGTGATCCACCCACCTTGGCCTCTCAAACTGCTGGGGTTACAGGCATGAGCTACTGCACATGGCCTAAAGGTTGTTTAATGAATATCAAAGTACAGCTAGATAAGGGGAATAAATTCTAGTGCTCTAAAGCACTATAGGGCGACTATAATTAACAGCAATTTATTGTTTATTTTCAGATGGCTAGAACAGCAGATTTTGGACGTTCCAACACAAAGAAATGATCATATTTGAGGTGATGGATATACTAATTACTCGGATTTGATCCTTCTACATTTTAAGCATATATCAAAATATCACAATGCACCCTGTAAATATGCATTAGGTATCAATTAAATATGTATTAGGTATCAAGTATTACGTATCGATTAAAAATAACAGCTGGGGCTAGGTACGGTGGTTCATACCTGTAATCCCAGCACTTTGGGAGGCCAAGGTGGGCAGACCACCTAAAGTCAGAAGTTCTAAATCATTTTGGTGAACATGGTGAAACCCCGTCTCTAAACTACAAAAATTAGCTGGGCATGGTGGCAGACTTCTGTAATCTCAGCTACTCGGGAGGCTGAGGCAGTAAAATCTCTTGAACCCAGAGACAGAGGGAGCAGTGAGCCAAAGTTGTGCCATTGTACTCCAGCTTAGGCAACAAGAGCAAAACTCCAACTCTAATAATAATAATAATGATAATAATAACTGGACACAGTGGCTCATGCCTGTAACCCCAGCACTTTAGGGGGCTGAGGTGGGAGGATAGCTTGAGCTCAGAAGTTGAAGACCAGTCTAAGCAACATAGTGAGATCCCATCTCTACAAAAAATTTAAAAATTAGCTGGACCTGGTTGCACACAACTGTAGTCGTAGCTACTGAGGAGGTTGAGGTAAGAGGCTGAGGCAGAAGGCTCACATGATCCCAGGAGGTTGAGGTTGTGATGAGCTGTGATCATGCCACAGCACTCCAGCCTGGGCAACAGAGCAAGACCCTGTCTTAAATAAATAAATAAATAAATAAATAAATAAATAAATAATCTTTACCAGTTCTGTAATCTAGGACAATTTATTTGAGTTCTGCAGGCTGCATCGAAAAACAATAATTAAACTTACCTTATTGGTTGTGACAATTAAGTAAAAAATGATACATGTAAAGTGCTTAGAACCGTTCCTGGCATTTAGTAAGAGCTTTGTAAGTATTAATTATTATTAGTACCATCATCATCTTTATTGCCACTATTTACTGAGTGTTTAATATGTACCAGACATGTCTAAGCACATATAGTACATGCATTATTAGCTCACAGAACTTCACTTTTGTTTTTTGGGGGGAACGGTGTTTTTTTTTTTTTTGGGATGGAGTCTCGGTCTTTCACTCAGGCAGGAGTGCAGCAGTGTGATCTCGGCTCACTACAACCTCTGCCTCCCAGGTTCCAGCAATTATCCTGCTTCAGCCTTTTAAGTAGCTGGGACTACAGGCATGCACCACCACACACTGCTAATTTTTATATTTTTAGCAGAGACGAGGATTCAACATGTTAGCCAGGCTGGTCTTGAACTCCTTACCTCAAGTGATCCACTCACCTCGGCTTCCCAAAGTGCTGGGATTACACACATGAGCCACTGGGCTAGGTTGAACTACACTTTGAAGTAGAGGTTAACCCTGTACTTTAGATGAGGAAACTAAAAATGGAAGATTTCAGTAACCTGCACAAAGTTAAACCAACAAGTAATTGGTGAAGTCAAAATCTAGAATCAAGGGTTTTTTGTTGTTTATTTTTTGTTTTGGAAACAGAGCCTTGCCATGTCTTAAAAAGACTTAAATAAATGGCAAGGAATTCGACGTTTATGGACTGAAAGATTTTAGACAGTTAAGATGACAATATACCATAGTACTGCACAGATGTACCGTAATTCCAATTTTTTATTTTCTCCAACATTTCTTCTGCAAAAACAGAACAGCCCACCCTGAAATTCGTAGAGAACTTGAGGGTACTCTGAATATACAAAATAATGTTGAAAAAAAGAACAAAGTTAGATGACTCACAATTTTAAATTTCAGAACATACCAAGCTACTATAACTAAAACAGTTTGATACTGGCATAAGAACAAGGATAGAGACAAAATAAATAAAATAACCCCCCAAAAAACCCTGCATAAATTATTGATCATCTTTTGACAAGCATGCCTAAACCATTTTGTAAAGAAAAGGACATTTTGTTCAACAAATGATGCTGGGAAAACAAGTCCATATTTAAACCAGTAAGGTTACATCTTTGTCACATTCCATGTAAAAAAAAAAATTATAAATAGATTCAAGACATAAAAATAAGTGTTAAAACTTTAGTGGTCTCTAATGGTTGTTTTTATTTACATGGGGTCAGTACTACCATGAACACCTTTATACACAAAAACTAGAAATCTTAGAAGAGGTAGATACGTTCCTAGACACACATGCCCTCACAAGACTGAGCCAGGAAGACATTGATTTCCTAAACAGGCCAATAATAAGCTCTGAAATTGAATCAGTAATACTTAACTTGCTAAACAAAAAGAGCCCAGGACCTTGTGAATATACAGTGAAATTCTAGCAAATATACAAAGAAGAGCTGCACAATTCCTACAGAAACTATCCCAAAAAATTGAGGAGGAGAACTTTCTCCCCCACTCAATCTATGAGGCCAGGATTATCTTGACACGAAAATCTGGCAGAGACACAACAAATACAGAAAACTTTAGGCCAACGTTCTTTATCAACATCAATACAAAATTCTCACCATAATATTTGTGAGCCAAATCCAGCAGCAAATGAAAAAGATAATCCATCATGATCAAGTAGGCTGCCTCCTTAGGATGCAAGGTTGGTTTAGCATTTGCAAATCAATTAATGTAACGTATCACATAAACAGGACTAAAAACAAAAGACACACGATTATCTCAATAAATGCACAAAATAATAAGAAACATCTATAACAAGCCCAAAGCCAACATTCTGCTGAATGGGCAGAAGCCAGGAAGATTCCCTTTGAAAACCAGCTCAAGGTAAGAATCCCCTCTGATCGTTTCTATTCAACATGGTATTGGAACTCCTGACCAGAACAATCAGGCAAGACAAAACAATAAAGAGCATCCAAATAGGAAGAGAGAAAGTCAAACTGTCTGTCTGCAGATAACATAATTCTATATCTAGAAAACCCTGTAGTTTCAATTCCAAAGCTTCTTTAGTCAACAAGCAACTTCAGCAAAGTTTCAACATACAAAATCAATGTGCAAAAATCACTAGCATTTTTCTACACCAAAGATAGCAACACTGAAAGCCAAATCAGAAAGGCCATTCCATTTACAATTGCCACAAAATAATAAAATATCTGGGAATACAGCTAAGCAGGGAGGTGAAAGAGCTGTATAATCATAATTACAAAACACTGCTCAGGCCAGGCGATGTGGCTCACGCCTGTAATCCCAGTGCTTTGGGAGGCCGATTCGGGTGGATCACAAGGTCAGGAGTTCGAGATCAGCCTGGCCAACATAGTGAAACCCAGTCTCTACTAAAAACATAAAAAATTAGCTGGGCATGGTGGCGGACCACTGTAATACCAGCTATTCTAGAGGCTGAGGCAGGAGGATAGCTTGAACCTGGGAGGCGGAAGTTGAAGTGAGACGAGATTGTGCCATTGTACTCCAGTCTGGGTGACAGAGCAAGACTCCATCTCAAAATAAATAAATAAATAAATAAAACCAAAAACAAAAAGACAAAAAGAAAAAGTAGCCAGGCATGGTGGCAAGCACCTGTAGTACCAGCTACTCAGGAGGCTGAGGCAGGAGAATGCCATGAACCCGAAAAGCAGAGCTTGCAGTGAACTGAGATTACACCACTGCTCTCCAGCCTGAGAAACACAGTGAGACTCCATCTCAAAAGCAAAACAAACAAACAAAGAATGGTGCTCAACAAAATCAGAGAAGACAGAAGCAAATGGAAAAACATCCCATGCTCATGGATAGGAGGATCCAATATGACAAAAATTACTATACTGCACAAAGCAGTTTACAGATTCAATGATATTCCTATTAAACTTCCAATGAAATTCTTTACAGAGTTAGACAAAACTATTGTAAAATTCATATAAAACCAAAAAAGAGCACAAATATATAAGGTAATCTTAAGCAAAAACAACAAAGCTTGAGGTATCACGTTACCTGACTTCAAACTATCCTACAAGGTTACAGTAAACAAAACAGCATGGTGCTGATAAAAACAGGCACATAGACAAATGCAACAGAATAGGGAGCCCAGAAATAAATAAGGCTGAACACCTGTGACCATGTGATCATCAACAAAGCTGACGAAAAGATCAATAAGAAAAAGATTCTTTATTCAATAGATGTTGTTCAGACAACTGGTTAGCTATATGTGGAAGAGTAAAGCTGCATCCCTTATTTACACCAGACACAAATAAATAAATACATAAACTCAAGATTGGTTGAAGACTTAAATATAAAACCTAAACTTATAAAACCTTAGAGGACAATCCAGGCAATACAATTCTGGACATGGGAACAGGCAAAGATTTCATGACAAAAATCAAAGCAATAAAAGCAAACACTGACAAGCAGGATCTAATTATACAAAAGAACTTTTGCATAGCAGACAAAAGAAGAAAACTATCAATAGTAAACTGAGAACCTAGTGAGTAGAAGAAAACATTTGCAAACTCTGCATCTGAAAAAGATATACTATCCAGCATCTATAAGGAACTTAAATTTACAAAAAAACCAAAAAACAAAAAACAACTTCCTTAAAATGTGGGCAAAAGACATGAACAGAAATTTTCAAAAGAAGATATATATATGGCCAACAAATGTGCGGAAAAAAAAGTCAGCATCACTGATCATTAGAGAAATGAATATTAAAACCACAATGAGATGGCCAGGTACGGTGGCTCAGGCTTGTAATCCCAGCACATTGGGAAATTCAGGCAGAGAGATCACAAGTTGAAGAGATTGAGACCGTCGTGGCCAACATGGTGAAACCCGGTCTTTACTAAAAATACAAAAAGTACCTGGATACGGTGGTGCACACCTGTAATTCCAGCTACTGGGGAGGCTGAAGCAAGAGAATCACTTGAACACGGGAGGCGGAAGTTGCAGTGAGCCCGAGATCATGCCGCTGCACTCCAGCCTGTGGACAGAGTGAGACTCTGTCTGGAAAAAAAAAAAAAAAAAAAGAAATCACAATGAGATACCATCTCACACTAGTCAGAATGGCTATAGTTAAAGAGTCAAACAATAAATGCTGGTGAGGTTGTAGAGAAAAGGGAACTTAAACACTGTTGGTGGGAGTGTAAATCGGTTCAATCGCTGTCAAAAGCAGTTGGGCAATTCCTCAAAGAGCTAAAAGCAGAACTATCATTCAATAGATCTGCTCACAATTCCATTACTGTGTATATTCCCAGAGAAATAGAAATTATTCTACCATAAAGACACATGCATGCAAATGCTCAATGCAGCCCTATTCACAATAGCAAAGACATGGAATCAACCTAAATACTCTCAGTAACAGATTAGATAAAGAAAATGTGCCACATATACATTATGGAATACTATGCAGCAATACAAAAAAGAGATTACGTCTTTTGTGGCAACGTGAATGAAGCTGGAGGCTATTATTCTTAGCAAACTAACACAGGAAGAGAAAACCAAATACCACGTGTTCTCAGTTGTAAGTGGGAGCTAAATGATAAGAACTTAGAAACTCAAAGAGAAAAACAACAGACATTGGGGTCCATTTGAAGTTAGAAGGTGGGATGAAGGAGAAAAGTAGAAAATATTGCTATTGGGAACTTGGCTTAATACCTGGGTGATGAAATCATCTGTACAGCAATCCTCTGTGGCATGTGTTTAAGTATGTAACAAACCTTCACAGGTATCCCCAAACTTACTACAAAAATTTTCAAAAGTTAAAGCTTAAAAACTCTTAAGAAAAAGCATAAGTAAAAATCTTAGAACATTAAATTTGGTGATAGTTTCTTGACTGTGACACCAAAAGCATCCACAAAATATAAAATAGATAAATTGGACTTGATTAAAATGTGAAACTTTTCTTTTTTTTTTGATATAAAAAACATTCTGTTGTTCATGTTTTTTGATTGAAAAAAACCCTTCTCTACTAAAATTTGTTACAAAAACATGAACAACAGAGTGAAAAGACAGTCAGCAAGTGGGAGAAAAGATTCGCAATGTATCTGACTAGGTACATAAGGTATAATATAATAAGCAGAATATTGAAAGAACTTGTAAGCTTAACAACAAAACAAAACAACAACAACATTTATAAAAGGGCAGCAAACAACGTTTATAAAAGGGCAGAGGACATGAATCTATATTGGGTCAAGAAGTTTACAGAAAGATGCTCAGTCTCACCAGTCATTACGGACATGCAAATAAAAACCACAATGAGATATCGCATTACATTTATTAGGGTGGCTATATAAAAAACAAAACAACAAAAATGAAAAGAACAAGTACTGGCTAAGATGTGGAGAAAGTGGAATCCTGGTGCATGTCTGGTGAGAATATAAAATGATTTATTGACTGTAGCAAATAGTTTGGCAGTACATCAGAAAGTTCTCCATAGAATTACTGTGTGTTCCAGTAACAGGTGGAGCAGTTCTATGTGTTCCAACTACAGATGTATACAAACTAATCAAATACAAGGACTTAAGCTGCAACCTCTGCCTCTGGGGCTTAAGTGATTCTCATCCCTCAGTCTCCCAATTAGTTGGGACTGAAATCATGCACCCCGTCCCCCCCCCCATTAATTTTTGAATTTTTATTAGAGATGAGGTTTCACCACGTTGCTCAGGCTGATCTCGAACTCCTGAGCTTAAGTGACATGCCCGCCTCAGCCTCCCAAAATTTTGGAATTACAGGTGTGAGCCACCATGCGTGGCCTCTGTTGTTTAATCTGAGAATGGCTAGCCAGGCGTGGTGGCTCACACCTGTTAATCCCAGCACTTTGGGAGGCCGAGGTGGGTGGATCACCTAAGGTCAGGAATTTGAGACCAGCTTGGCCAACACGGTGAGATGCCATCTCTATTTAAAACACAAAAAATTAGCTGGGTGTGGTGGTGGGCACCTGGAATCCCAGCTACTCAGGAGGCTAAGGAAGGAGAATCGCTTGAACCCCGGAGGCAGATATTGCAATGAGCTGAGATCGTGCCACTGCACTCCAGCCTGAGGGACAAGGGTGAAACTTAATCCCCTCCCCCCACAAAAAAACACTGCATGCAGAAATGTCTTTCAGTTTTAAAATTTTAATCACGTATGCACTGATACTTTTACACCAATTTTTATAACAGCATCATTTATAGTATAAAATGTTAAAACAAATCCAGATATCTTCTAAGAGATAAATAGATAAAGAAAATGTGGTATATATACACAACAGAATATTATTTAGCCTTAAAATGAATGCAGTGTTGATGGGCGTGGTGGCTCATGCTTATAATCTCAGAGCTTTGGGAGGCAAAGATGAGAGGATCTCTTGAGCCTGAGAGTTTGAGACCAGCCTGAGTGACATAACAAAATCCCATATCTACAAAAAGTACAAAAATTTGCTGGGCTTGATCCTGTGTGCCTTTAGTCCCATCCACAGGGGAGGACCATCTGAGTCAGAAGGATCAGTTGAGCCTGGGGAGGCTGAAGCAGCAGTGAGTCAGGATTGCATTGCTGTGCACTCTAGCCTGGATGACAAAGAGAGAATCCATTTCAGAAAAAAAAAAAAAAGCAATGCTGATACATGCTACAACATGGATGAATCTTGAAGACATACTCTGTAAAATAAGCGAAATACAAAAGGATAAACATTTAATGTCAAATTTTGTGTGTAAAGGAATGTCATATGAAGCTGGCCCATTCTCAGCAGGAGCAGATTGTTGGGATATTAGAATACTGGTGGCTCATTATGTTTACACACCAGGTCATGGCTGGCAAAGTAGGGAGGCAAGTGCTGCTGTGGTGCCCATCTACCCCAGTGATTGTTCTGAGCCCTGGGGCTGTTATCTCGTGCCTTCCAAGGCTGAACGTCTGTGTAGATGTAATTCTGTGCCTCATCTGGGGAGCAGAATTTTGCATGGGGTATAAGGAGCAGCAGTGATGATCAGCAATAGCTCTGAGGCTTCCAAATCTGGCTGCCAGTTACTGTCTTTGCAGAGCTCCACACAGGAGATTGGCAACAAGGTGTTAATGGGGTAACACTGTTTCCTCTGGTGAGGTGCAGAACCTTGCTGCTGCCAAAAAGGGCCAGCATTGAAATGAGGTGAGTGCAAGAACAGAAGGTTCTCCAAACCAGTCCAGAGGTGGCTGAGAAAGGCCCTCTGCACAGACACCACCTTGGCAACTCTAAAGGGTTCTGTCGCATATATTAACACACATACACATACATATATATACACACACACACATGAATACACACTCGCAGATATAGACATAGAGGTAGATATGTATTCTATTGCTTCTGTGTCTCTGAATAAGTCGAATACAACCTGTAACTAGCAAAAGACTGCATAAGTTATTGAAAACATACTAACAAGAAAAGTTCAGAACCAGATGGTTTCACTGCTGAATTGTTTTAAACAGTAAAAGTTGTAACTCCAATTTTTCTCACTCTAAAAATTGCAATTGGTCTATGCAATATGCCAATTCAATACAATGAATTTTAGGAAAGAACATAAACATCTCAATTAATAGAGAAAAAATTTGACATTATCCAAAACACTTTTATGATAAGAGCACTTGGTAAACTATATATAGACTAAAACTTTTATATGTACCTCAATAAAAGGTACATATAAAAAACTCAAAACTATCATTACATGCCATGTGGAAAGACAAATCTTTCAGGCCAGAATAATTGAGCAACACAAGAAAAGAAACACTACAATTGGAAAACTAACAAGATTATTTCTACATAAAGATATTATAATTAATATATATATATAAAATTAAAATCCTAGAGTAATGATTACACTGTTCACACCAACAATCAAATTCTGCAAAGTTGTAGGATACAAGAGCAATACCTACACATTCATGAACTACAATTAAGGGACAGGAAATAAATCCACACATGTAATTTTTAACGTGGACTTGACAAAGCTGCAGGAACTCTTGGAAACAATTTAATTCATGGATTTTAGCCCAATTTCTTACTTTTATTCTCTTTTTATTTATTTATTTATTTTTTTGAGACGGAGTTTCAATCTTGTTGCCCAGGCTGGAGTGCAATGGCGCGATCTCAGCTCGCTGCAACTTCCTCCTTCCAGGTTCAAGCGATTCTCCTACCTCAGGCTCCCCAGTAGCTGGGATTACAACCATGCATCACCATGCTCAGCTAATTTTGTATTTTTAGTAGAGACGAGGTTTCACCAACTGTAACCAAGCCTTTACCTTGCGTTGCTTTCTCATAAATCTTATAAAAGTCTTTCCTTCATGCCCCTCCGGTGGACCACAAATCACCGCTGGGTGCTTTCCATTTCACCAACCACTGCTGAAGTAAACTGGTTAACATTTTAACAAGGACTCCCTTTAATTTTTAACAAGAGAGACTGGGGACCGCATGGGCCACAGCTTCTCCCACGCACACACCAAGTCGGGGTTCTGCCCTGATGACCCACCTGACGTCCTTGAACAATCTGGGGAATACTCGGGACTGTGGGCACAGAGCAGGGTGCCGCGCAGGGACGGGACTGGATGGCACGGGGTGGGAGGCATCAGAGTATTCCTTTTTTCTTCCTTTAAATTACAACATGAGGAAAGTGTTGTGCTCTGTACAAAATTCAAAAGGTACAAAAGAGCATGTTGAAAAGTTAGGTCTCCCAGACCACCATATCCCCAGTCACCCCAGGTTCCTTCCCTGTAGGAAATAATGTTACTGGTTTCCCATATGACTTTTCAGAGATTCTGTGCCTGGACAGTATTTATGTATGTGTGCACACTTTTTAAAGGAATATAGTAGTATATTGTGCGCACTATTTTGTACCTTTCTTTCTTCACTTAACATATTCGGAGATTATATCACCTTAGTACAGACCTCCCGGTCTTTTTTTTCAGCTGAGATATACATATCATACCATAAAACTTACCATTTTTAACTGTATAATCAGAAACGGGTATGGTGGCTTATGCCTGTAATCCCAGCAACTCGGGAGGCTGAGGTGGACAATCCCTTGAGGCAGGGGTTCAAGACCAGCCTGGGAAACAAAGTGAGACCTTAGACTCTAAAAATAAACGTAAATAAAATTTACAATCCCTTGGCTTTTAGCTTATTAACAAGGTTACATAACTGCCACCACTGTGGGGGAAGCAGTGATGATAAAGGGAAATCCTATACCCTTTAGCTATCACTCTCTCTTCTTTCCTTCTCATCCCCTTGCTGTCACTGGTCTACCTTCTGTCTCTATGGACTTTCATATTCTGGATATTTCATATGAAAGGGATCATACAATAATAAAAAAAAAGAAATTCCAGGAACACCAGAAATAGATTACACATGTTTCCTGCTTAATAATTTCAAGTCCTATGAAGGTTTAAAACATAATTCTACAAAAAAATTTGACTGAAAAGCTTTATGTGCAAAAAGTGTCGTGTTAAATGTAAAAAAAGAGAAAAGTCTAATTATTTTATGCAGCAATTTTCCTTTTCTTATCAGGAGCTAACCTGAAAATTTTAAACTCTATATGCCAACAGCCTCTACTGTAGGGTGGTTTATTGTGTGTACTCATTTTATGGATTCCTTACAAAAACTTTTCCCATAGGAAAATTAGAACATTGCTCAACATATATTGAATTCCCAATTATTACCTTATTTTTCACTTATTTTATGCTTCTGTCTTCTTTAACATGTAGATTACCATGACTGTGTTTACACTTTCTGAATTGTCATATGTCTGTAATTTGTCTGTAATCTTAGTTTCAGTTCTACAACAACATGCTCTAAGAGTGGCACAGTGGCTCACGCCTGTAATCCCTGCACTTTGGGAGGCAGACACAGATGGATCACGAGTCCAGGAGTTTGAGATGAGCCTGGCCAACATAGTGAAACCCCAACTCTACTAAAAATACAAAAAATTAGCCAGGCTTGGTGGCATACACCTGTAATCCTAGCTACCCAGGAGGCTGAGGCAGGAGAATTGCTTGAATCCGGGAGGTGGAGGTGGCAGTGAGCCAAGATCATGCCACTGCACATCAGCCGGGGCAACCCCGAGTGAGACTCTGTCTCAAATAAATAAATGAATAAAATTAAATTAAATAACATGTTCGAATGTATATGTTATACATAAATTATATAATTTACTAAAATATTTGTCTTGTATCCTTCGATTGTAGGCACAAAGTTATTAGCATCTCCTTCCAGTTTCCTCAACTTTTACCTGAATAATAGCACAACTTCTTCCCAATTTTGTATTAAATATCAACATTTTATACTGTATTTACTATATATAGTTATTGTATTTAGAAATGTAAGACTTTTCTTCTAAAGGCTAGATTACAGCCTTACCATTTTGTAAGAAAAGCAGCAATGGGCTGGGCACAGTGGCTCACGCCTGTAGTCCCAGCACTTTGGGGTGTCGAGGGGGGCGGATCAGCTGAGGTGGGAAGTTTGAGACCAGCCTGACCAACATGGAGAAACCCCATCTCTATGAAAATACAGAATTAGCCGGGAATGGTGGCACATGCCTGTAATCCCATCTATTCGGGAGGCTGAGGGAGGAGAATAGCTTGACTCTGGGAGGTGGAGGTAACAATGAGTCAAGATTGTGCTATTGTACTCCAACCTGGGCAACAAAATTGAAACTCCATCTCAAAAAAAAAAAAAAAAAAAAAAAGCAGCAATGTATCAATGTATCAGTAGCATAATTTAAAATTTTCTCTAGTATTACTTCAGTGATTAGTTGATGGGTGCTGATGAGTTGATGGGTGCAGCACGCCAACATGGCACAAGTATACATTTGTAACAAACCTGCACGTTATGCACATGTACCCTAGAACTTAGAGTATAATAATAATAAAAAATATATATTTTTAAAAAAGCTCTTTATGAGTAATTATTATTATGTGTTTTCTTTGAAATGTTGCTGCCCTAACTGTATTTTGGATACAAACTATATTTAACTGTAATTTGGATTCACAATGCATGATGTTCATGGATGCACAATTAGAGTTGAAAATTGTAGTTATCTAGAATTCTATTCTATGTTTATACAGGATTTCATGGGTTAAAGTTTCTCTTCAGTATGTTTTGTATTTATACTTCTGCATTTTTTAGAGGGGGCTCCTCATATCAGTTGTGTTTCTAGTTTCTATTTATTTACTGCGGTTTTGAATTATGGTATTCAAAGCAGAATTTTGGGGGTTAATGTTAATTTTAACTTTGCTTGCAATTTTGTATTTGTGTCTTCATTTTCATTGACTAATATTTGGATCTTAGTTTATATGTCATAGTGAGAATTATATGATAGATCAAGTGATGAATAGTGCGATTAGAATAAATATTATGGAGAAGTAGTCTAGTTTGAAACTCAGTGATAGTTCTAGTGTTTAGATTGTTGTTCAATGTCAGTTTGAGATAATTATCTCTTGGTCTAGAGAAATAAATAAGGTTATTTATAAAAAATAAATAACTGACATGAGGCACAATCTCGGCTCACTGCAAACTCCACCTCCCAGGTTCAAGCAATTCTCCTGCTTCAGCCTCCTGAGTAGCTGGGATTAAAGGCATGCAACACCATGACTGGCTAGTTTTTGTATTTTTAGTAGAGATGGGGCCAGGTTGATCGTGAATTCTTGACCTCAAGTGATCTACACATCTCAGCCTCCCAGAGTGCTGGGATCAGAAGCGTGAGCCACCACGACTTGCCCTCAGGTGTCATTTTAAATTTTGCCTGTGGTAAAAATACATAACATAAAATTAGGATCTTAAATATTTTTTCCTATACAGTTTAGTCATGTTAAGTGTATTTACATTGTTATGCAACATAGCTGTAAAACTTTTTTGTTGCAAAACTAAAACTCAATACACAGGAAATAAATTAATAATACCCATGTTTCTTACCACCTGGTTCCCAATTAAAAACCATTCCATTTGCTGTTTCTTAGAGTTTCAATACTTTAGATATTACATATAAGTGGCATCATAGAGTATCTCTTTTATTGTGGCTAAGTTTACTTAGCATCATGTCCTCAAGGTTTATCTTTATTGTGGATGTTACAAGATTTTCTGCTTTTAAAAGCTGAGTAGTTTTCCATGACTTTTATATTACAAATTGTATTTATTCATTCATTCAGTGAGGAAACTTGGTTTTGCTTTGAAATATCAGCCTTTGTGAATAATGCTTCAATGCAAATAGGTGTTCACATAACTACCCATATGTGTGAGGTTTGCATTTGTGCTACATTGTGTTTTACTGGCAAACTTATCTGTCTTTATGCCAGAATCAAATTGCTTTTATCACTGTAGCTTTGTAATGTGCTTTCAAATTAGAAAAGGTGAGGTCATTAACATTCTTTCTTTTTAAAAACATTTTTGCTTTCTTTATTGTCCCTTGAGATTCCATATAATTTGTTGATTGCTTTTTCTATTTCTAAAAAAAAAAAAAATTAATTGTAAATGGATTGCATTGAATCAGTAGCTCACTAGGCAGCATGAACGTCTTCACAATATTAAGTCTTACAACCCTTGAATATGAAAATGCTAAAAAGTGAGTTAATTTCCATATGTATGTTGATATTAGTTGGGCTTTGTTTTATTAATTCCTTATTCAATTTACATGTTTTGATTGAAAAATTAAGTCCATAAATATTAAAATATATTTTTGAAAGTGAAGAACTTAAACTTTGGCCTCCCAAAGTGCTGGGATTATAGGCTTAAGCCACCACACCTGGCCCATAAAACCTCTTAAAGATTACAATATATTTTAAATTGGTAACAACTTACTTTTTTTTCTTTCTTTTACTTTTTGTGAGACAGAGTCTCCCTCTGTCGCCCAGGTTGGAGTTCAATGAGACTATCTTGGCTCACTGCAAACCCTGCCTCCCTGGTTTAAGTGATTCCCCTGTCTCAGTTTCCTGAGTAGCTGGGATTACAGGTGTCTGTCACCATGCCCAGCTAATTTTTTTTTTTTTAGTACACATGAGATTTCACCATGTTGGCCAGGCTGGTCTCAAACTCCTGACCTCTGGTGATCCACCTGCCTCAGCCTCCAAAAATGCTGGGATTTCAGGGGTGAACCACTGTGCCTGGCCAGTAACAACTTAACTTTAGTTGCATACAAACGTTCTTCCTCTTTCCATCTGCCTCAACTTTATATTATTGATGTCACTAATATCTTTTTATATCATTAACAAATATCTTTTTATATCATTAACAAATGTTTTTGACTACTTTTATGCTTTTGTGTTTTAGTAGTTATATAATATATTACATATGTTTTAGGAACCATCATTTGAATTCATCAGAATTTTATTTTTGTGTCTCTATATGTTTTTTCTAGATAATTGTGCACCATCATGTAATTTTGCAATGTTGTTTAACGTAACTTTATTTTTAATGAGAAAAACATTCTTTAGCATTTTTTGTAGGGCAGATCTAGTGGTGATATGCTTTTGTAGTATGTGGTCATCATGAAAGGACTTTACTTTTTCTTCATTTTGATAAATAGTTTATCTGGATGTAGTATTATTGCTTAAAAGTTTTTGTTCTTTCAGCACGTTGACTATATTACCCATGTGCCTTCTGGCCGGCAAGATTCCTGCAGCTAAATTCACTGATTATCTCATAGAAGCACCATTATAAATAACACATAGCTTTTCTTTTTTGACTTTCAAGATTATCTACTAGTCTGTGACTTTCAAAACTTTGCTTATAATTTTTCTCATTATGAATCTTTTTGTGTTTATCCTAGTTAAAAGTTGTTGAACTTTTTAATTTTTATGTTTTTTTCTTAAGTGTGATAATTTCTCAGGCATTTTTAAAATATTCTTCAACTCCATAATTTGTTTTTACTATTTTTTACCTTATTGTGTATGCTCTCACTTTCCTGATTTTATTTATTTGTCTGTGCTCACATTTTGCTCACTGAGTACCATTTGATAATAATTTTAAAATTTTTTAGGTAATTTAAACACCTCCATTTCTTTAGGGTAGATTTCTGGATATTTATCGCATTTTTCTTATTGGGCCATAATACCCTAATACTTTGTATATATTGTAATTTTGGACTGATTGTATTATATTACATTATATATGTCCATTAAACTTGGGCATTTAAAAAAAATTACCCATCACATTTGTACATAGTGGCTTTGTCCAGAGGGAATCTGACACAAACTCGTTGGCCTAGAAATTCTGAAGCTCTCTCAAACTTTTTTCAAGATTCATTCTCTTTTATTACCTTTAGTCTCAGCCAAACCAAACTGTCATTCAAAGTATACCACCATGTCTTTGAGCATTCTGTGTCATGGCAGACAGGAACCACTCTTTGTAAAAGGCCTGAAAGCCAGAAGTATGAACATACGTTCTATTCTTCTTTTCCTTCTTTTTGTATTATTTATTTTATTTTTTTGAGATGGAGTTTCACTGTTGTTGCCCAGGCTGTAGTGCAGTGGTGTGATCTCAGTTCACTACAACCTCTGTCTCCTGGGTTCAACAAAGTCTCCCATCTCAAGTAGCTGGGATTACCAGCATGCACCACCACACCCAACTAATTTTGCATTTTTAGTAGAAACAGGTTTTCACCATGTTGGTCAGGCTGGTCTCGAATTCCCAACCTCAGGTGATCTGCCCATCTTGGCCACCAAAGTGCTGAGATTACAGGTGTGAACCACCACATCTGGCCACAAACATTTCTTCTTGTGAATGTGGAGGACATACGTGTGCCTGACAAAAAGTTTTAGACTTTAAAAAAATGTTTATATGGAAGTGCATGATAATGTAACCACTGATACCTACAAGAAATAATCATGAAATTTTGTCAGCTGTGAAGCAACAGCACCCAACAGTATTAATAGCCTGTATGAATTGCATTTTCCCACTGAGTTCTCCAAAAAAGTCCTCAGTGCAGAGATGAGAACACACAGGCTTTGCAATTCAAAAGGCTGCTGAACAGCACATGGGTCAGAACTAAGGGTCAGAACTAAGAACCTTCCACAGAGAGGACTGCATGACATTCTCTCTAAATTACCTGAAACACAGTGGCTTCTGATATTGAGTGTAAGAACCTGGAGAAACCTTATCGCCTCTCCATTTTGGAGACAGTGAACAGGGCGAGACAGACAAGACAGATAACCTGAGGGACAGACAACCTAAATCCAAATTTAAAATTACATCTAAAGGTGACTCAAACATATCAGTTGAAAAGCTGGAAATAAAAGGAACAATGTGTTTTTATTTGCCCCACAGACATGAGATTGTCAAAAAATTCAAAGAATGTTAACATCCAGGGAAGCCTGGGTCCAGAGAAGCAGCTATATTCAGGGACTATTGATAGCAATGTACTACCCACAGACCTTGTGGAAAGTTGTCTGGTCATAGCTATAAAAATTTTACATATGTGTATCCTTTCACCCAGTAATCACTTTCCTGGGAATCTACCATCAACAGGGGGTTAATGCATATTAGGTTCTAAATTGTGTCTCCTTTCCCAAATTTATATGTTGATATTCTAATATTTATATGGTGATATTCTAAGGCATATATAATGTAATCGGCCTCAAATTCTGATGCTTTTTCTTAAAGCCTGTCACTATCATCTGCTTGCATGTCAACTCATTGGCTGTGAAGTTGAGCTGAGTGGAAAGTCCACCTTCTTANTGTATTTTGATGGTTTTATTTTTAATTGGTATGGAGAGAGGGAGTGAAGATAGTTTTAAGTGGATACACTTTTCCTTTAATGAAGGCAAGCCGTAGGTGGGTGATAAAGAGAAAAGAGCTAGGCTTTGGATTCACACAAGACTGGGTTTAATTCCTAGCTTTCTTACTTGGTAAGTGTGTGACCTTGGGAATCTTATTTACCACCAAATGTGTTGTCATATATGAAAAGTAGGAGAATATATCTTTCAAATTGATTGTGCATAAGTAAGGAAGATATATATGGCATTTAATTCAGTGCCTAGCACATGCTTATTGGCATCATTAACTGAAACTCCTATGACTATTCTTACCAAAAAAGGTAGGTATGATTCAAGGGAAGCATGCAGAGTGAGAAGAATTTTTCTAGGTAAAGAATCAGAAGAATAATGTTTGACAGAAGGAACATGCAACAAGATTGTGTGTTGGCCAGAAGGAACATCTAAGGAGATTGCCTGTTTGGCAGGAAGAGCAGCAAGTGCAAAAGACAAGATGCTTGAGTGAACTTTGCAGGGTTTCTGAGCAGTTCACTTTTGCTAGCACCAAAAGTGTGAGATACCAGAGGTTGGGAATGAGGTGAATACTTAGCTAAGGCAAGTTTATGACAGACTTTTTAATACTACAGAAATGAGTAGGTTTTATCCTGTGGGCCATGGGAAGTTTACCAGGTAGAATGCTTCGGACTGCAAATACTGATGAGCAGTGGCGAAAACGGTAGGAACCAGAGTTGTTTTGTTTGTTCAGTGATATCCTAGGGATCCCTCTTGTCCCTCTTTCTGTGCTGTCGACAGTGTTTTATTCATGTCTCCTTTCATGGTTGGTTAATCTGCAACAGCTCCAAACATCTTGTTCTCACAACACAACATCTCAAGGGCTTCTTTTCTTCACCTGTGTTTTCTAAACAGGGAGAAAACTTAGAAGCACACAAGGGGCTTCCTGTAACATTTCATTGGTTGTGTTACACTACCTGCTCATTCCCAAACCAGGCACTGGGAATGCAAATACGTGATTAGCTTAGAATTAACGTTTCTCTTTCTGAGGCTGAGGAGGGAGATTGGGATAATAAACATCACAGTAGACTTGTGTTTCTTCTGCAAGAAAGAATAAGGAATGGCTATTGGTAGAGAGTGAACAATGTTTGCTGCAGGGGCTCATTGGAGACATTGGAGCAGGGGAGTCACAAGATTAAATTTGAGTATTAAGGCATTCTGGTTATGGTGTAAAATGGGTTAGCAAGCTTTTCCTGTAAAGGACCAGGCGGGAAATATTTTAGACTATGTGGTCTCTGTCATAACTACTTACCCCTGCTGTTGTCTGCTGTTGTAGAGTGAAAGCCACCATGATTCTATGAAAGCAAACAGGCATGACTGAGCTCCTATAAAACTTTATTTACAAGCCATAAGGCAGATTTAATTTGGACTGTGGCCTATAGTTTCCTGGGATTGGTGGAAGGTTACCATGGAAAGAAACCAGGAGACAAAGGAAACTTTTGCAATAGTCAGCTATAGTTTCCGTCACACATCCTTTGACTTGTATCAATGTATTATAAGGTTTTCACCCATCCATGGTGGAATAAAGTTAGGAATCTCAGTTACTCATTTTAATATGTTGGCCTTTGTTTTTATGGTGTTATGCCTTTTTATTTGTTTTGGTTAATTTTTTTCATGTAAGAACTAACATTAGTAGTTGACGGTTTTCTTGTAAATAGAAGCCATTTTGTAAAGTTTATGTTCCCAGTGGCAGTGGGAATATAAAGCAGAGGCAGAAGAGAAGTATAGTCTATATGATTTAGTGATAATTGAATGAGAAAGGCTTGGGGGACTGAGAGAAATGTCAGATGATTTACAGGTTTCCAGGTTGTACACTAGTATTTAACCTGGACATGAGGAAGAAGTAGGAAATTTTCTGGTGAATACAGAAGAGCAAAGAGCTGTAGGTCAGCAGGAATGACCATTTTTTTCCTATGCATGTTTAATGGAATATTCATGAAGGATATTTTGAGTAGGTAATTGGATAACCAGCATTTATAACTCACATCCTACTAGTTTGACTCTCAGTAACAAGACTTGTCAAAGATCAAAGAATCTGAAAGTTGATGAAAATGTCCATGTGTATCACCATCAGTGACCGAAAGTCAGCATCCACAGAACACAGAATTGGGACAGGTGAACTTAATAGATAAAGATGAATATCAGAGTTATGTTCCTCTTAGGGAATGATAGTCTCCATGACCTGTGTGAGTCACGGCTGCCAGAAAAGAAAGAGAGCAAGGAGTGTATTAAAGAAGCACAGAAAATTCAGTCCTAGAGTGCCCTGCTTGACTTCATGTCATAGTTCTGATTTCTAAAATACCATTTTCTGCAAAATATGCTTTCTGTTTTTCCCCTCTTGTAGCCTGCAACCAAATAGAATCCCTTCAGTGGGGCATTTTTGTGTTCTTCCTTTAAAAACAGCAACATATAAATAACAAAAAGAAGTAAGAGAAAGAGTGTTTTTTTATAGGCTAGTATTTAACGTAAACTTGAGAGCGAGTACCAAGATTATACTTAGAATTTACAGACCGGATAGAAAGACGAGATAGAAATCTAAAGATTACTGACTCAAACACAGTATAGTTTCATTGCTTTATTGTCACATCTCTGAATTCACAACTATGAATTATATTCGTATGCACTATAACTTTAGAAAGCACCTTCCCAAACCAAATATTAAGTGATTGATTATAATTTCTTTGACTTATTATAGAATTGACTTTCCAAGTGCTCATGAGAATTATTGAGAATTTGCTACATAGTAACATCTCAGCTGTGTCCACAAGAGCTATCTGTCACCTTGTCTTAATGACTATTGGCTCACTAGGAATATTGGTTTTGGCATTAAAGTGATATTTTTCTAAATGCAGATAGGACCAGGGATCACTCTTGAACATTAATGTCCAAGCGTCTTAAAATTACACATCAGGTTTCATAATCCGACTTCTGCCCCACTCTGCATCTTTAGCCCCTTTCCCTGTGCGCCCTTTCTCTGGCATTACTGAGCTGCTGGTAATGTCCTACTCACTCATTCACTCTTTCAGGCCTCACTCCTGCTCTTGCTGCTGTGTGGAATGCTGTTACACTTTCCTGCCCTCTACCGCTTTTAATCTGGCTAGCCTCAATATTTCAGTCTCTGCTTGGGCATGTGTTCTAGAAAAGCCATCCCTGATGTGCTTTATTTTCATTGTTTTTAAACCCTAATGCCTAGCATGTATGTAGCAGGACTCAATAAGAAATTTCTGAGTAAAATAGAGACTGTTTTTACAAAGATGATGTGCAAGACTGTTCTCTGCAGTCTTGGAGCAGAGGGGACAGACATGTGGGGGAATAATGTACAGTTCAGGTGGTAAAGATGCAGTAGAAAAATCAGTGAAGTCAGAAGGCAGCCTAAAGGAAGGAGGTACCTTTTTATCTGGGGAAAGACATACAGAATCAAGGAAGACTTCACATATCATTGTTTTAAAAGATGAAAATAAGGCCAGTTGTTGTGTCTCACAACTGTAATCCCAGCATTTTGGGGGGCTGGAGGAGGTGGATCACAAGGTCAAAAGATCAGGAACATCCTGGCCAATCATGAAACACCATCTCTACTACAAAAATGAAAATTAGCTGGGCATGATGGTGCATGCCTGTAATCCCAGCTTCTTGGGAGACTTAGACGAGAATCGCTTGAACCAGGGAGTCAGAGGTTGCAGTGAGCTGAGATTGTGCCACTGCACTCCAGCCTGGTGACAGAGAAAGACCCTGGCTCAAAAAAAAAAAAAGAGGAAAAAAAAGAAAGAAAAGAAAATAAATTTGTCAGAATAGTAGAGGGAAACATTTTAGATATTAGGAAGACACTGTGCACTAATAAAGGTGTCAGTAGTAGTTTTGGAAACCATTTATAAGGCATTATTGTTGCAGAAAACAGGAGACAGGAGAGACCCAGTGGGTGAAACAGGAGGATTTTATTTAGGTGCACAGCAGTTCAGTGGATTTGCATCCAAATGCTGAGTCCTGAACAAAGACAGAGCCTGGCTTATAAAGGCAAGCTTACAGAAGCAGAACAAAAGCAGTTAATCATATAGTGACAGTTTTGCAATCTCAGCATAGCTTGTGACTTTGCAAGTACATTGAAGGAAAAGAGGAACTTGCAAAATATATACATTTGTACAAATAGCTATGAGTAAATGCTGAGGGGAAGGGGAGATGGTAAAGGAATTTGTTTTCTTAACCTTGCTCTGGGATGTCTGGACCCATACCTGTGGGCTCTGGCTTCTTGGACAGGGTCAACACGAACTTACCTGGGCCCTGCCTGTTACTATCCTTAGAGTCAGAGTAGCTAAGTGCAGGAAAACTTGTTTCTCTTTAGAACTAAATTTCCTTTTCATTACATTTATTGCTTCATGATTAGGAAGTGGAGAACAACATACTGTGTTACCTTATATGTTTCTACTGTATTTTAAAGTTGTGTTTCTGGTGGTTTTGTTCATTTATGTTGGGTGGATGAATTTGTGAGTGAATCTCATCAGGCGTCTCCCCAAGTGGTTTGTTGAAGTCAGAGAATGATTTCCTAAGTAACTATTTCATGAAACACTAAACACTCAATTTATGAGATAAAATAAAATGTTGTCTTAAATCTATTTTTATAAAGGCAATACTTTTTAACTGTTCTAAGTGGTTCATTTTAACTGAGTATATGGATTTCTCAACAGAACAAGACTTAAAGCTGACATCAGAGGAAGAATCACAGAGGCTTAAAGGCAGTGAAAATAGCCAGCCAGAGGCATGGAAAATTTTACATTTAAATTTTTGATTTAATGTTATTTTCTTTGCTTTAATAATATTAGGTAGTCGAAATGAAATTACCTTTCAGACTAGGTTTAGAGAATCAATAGATTCTTTTTTCTAAGAACTTTTTAATAGATTCATAAAATTTAATAAATTCAGCAATCTCATTAACAGAAGAATCAATAGATTCTAAGTTAGCATTTGAAACTTAACTTAAAAAACATAACCACTGTAAACTTTAAAATACTCTTACTTTACAATATTCTTATTTAAAATATTCTTATCTGCCTTTTTGATTAGCTTATAGGTAATTTTTCCTTTTGGAATAGAGGCAAAAGAAATTCCAGAACTTTGCTCTTTTATTCTTACAACACCCTGACATGATAAAGAAAGTAACATCAATTATTGGATTATATTATTAAGCAATGGAATTATGAACAATGTAACACTGATGGTCCCTGAGCTGGATTCGTGGTTGAAGAGTAATCATGGCCAGTGATTGAAAATCTGCAGTTTTATATTGCAGTCACTGATAGCAAGGTGAAAGATATATTCTGCCTTGTGATCTCTCATTGACCTCAGCGTTTCTCTTCAGGGAGGGAACCAGGTCATAAAAGCAACCCAAATGCCTATTACAAGAATCATATCTTGCAGAATGGGACCTTTGGTGTTAGTGCAGAAACACAATAACATTCAAACTTACTGCAGTTGCAGAAAATCAGTACAGATTATTAAAATTTTTATCCACTGTAATTAGTACACATTAGAATATATTAGAACTGGACTTAAGCAGATAAACTAGATACATAACACTACCATATTACAACATATAATTTCAATTAAAATTTAAGAATTTGCATTTCTTTCTGTTTGGTGTTGATTTCAGCTCCTAATAATTGAAAGCATGCCTACAATCCAGTTAGTAATCTATAGAGGCTCACTGGTTAGGGTTTGGTGAGGTAAACTCTTTTCGAGTGAGGAAGACTTTGCAACTCTACAAATCATCCGCTGATGCATTTTTGGCAGATTTAACACATAACAAATTAAGTGGAGTCCAAACAAATGGTGACAAAGTTAAGTTTGCTGGTTCATGTTTTTCTTCTCCCGTTGGCTAAGGTGAATTATTTTTCCCATGTTAGTCAGAAGCCAGTGATATGACAGTAGCTGAACGTAGATTAAAAAGTTAATTTTTAATTTTAATTAATTATTTATTTGAACAGTTAAATTTTAATTTTAATTATTTTCTAATTTTTCATTGTCTGTACTTGATTACTTAAAATAAAATTATTTTTAAAACATGCATTCCAAAAGAGGAAACATCACAGAAATTCAACAAGCAAATTAACCTTCTATTTTTGCATTTGCAGGAAATGTCTCAAGAACCAGAAATAAACAAGGATTGTGATAGAGAGGTATACCATTATATTCAAATGTTTCTGTTGAATTAGATTTTTACATTATGTTGTTTAATAAAGTGTTGTAAGTATAGGCATACATGATCCTATCATGTAAGTAGCATAAATCATCAGTGAAAAATTTAATATTTAACTCAGAAAGAATTCTGTACATTGAGTTTTAAAGAGATACAAACCCCAGAGATATTCTTTCATTATTATGGAATAATCCTGAATGGTACTGTAAAGTGCTAGGTCATGCCACTTTAGGAGCTTTGGATCCATCATTTTATCTTTCTTGGTTTTAGTCTGATTATCAATCGTTAATGTGGCTAAAGAAGATAATTTCTTATTCTGTGTATCTTCCAGCTAGAAAATTGTATGGCTATCGAATGTGAAATTTGGGGAGCATCTTATTTTCTGGGCATCCACGCTTGTACCTCAGCAGTTTCACTCTGCTCCTTGTGTTGTGGCGAACTTTGGTTCCCATGTTTCAGTGAGAACCATCATGTTTTTGATATCCCAGGGACCAAACGAAAAAAAATGATCAAAGGCAGTGGGGGAGAAGAATATCTCAGTGCAGAAAAGGGCAATCTTCCTTTCTATTCCTGAAGTCCCACAGTGTCTCATCCTCTAAATCTGACTGCTTAATGTGAGATCTAGGTGGTAAAGACAGAAGAAGACACATTTTGCATCTTTGTCTTTTTATTTGTGTGTTCCCACGAGTCAAATGGGATAAATACATATATAAGATTCTGAAGAGTCGTTGGGAATAAAAGCACAAAATGAAGGAGGGCCCTTTTTGAATTTTGAAAAATTCTATTTTATTCAGTCAAACAGAAATGAAGCAAACTTTACAATGATATGATAATTACATCTTAAAATTAGATGGTAATTGTTCTGTATATATGATCAAACTTAAGTGTGAAATATTTTTAGTGACTATAATAATGACAAACTGAGTCAATTGATAAAATCAATTAAAAAGGTTCTTTTTATTCAATAAAGTGAATATCCTTAATATCCTTAATATCAAACTTCCACTCAAGGCTGAAGAAGACATGAAGAAGCACGGAAGTAATAATATGGGATTACCAGAAAACCTGACTAATGATGCCGCTGCTGGCAATGGTGATGATGGATTAATTCCACAAAGCAAGAGCAGAACACCTGAAAGTCAGCAATTTCCTGACACTGAGAATGAAGAGTATCACAGGTAAGCCTATGGCAACATTTAATAGGAGACAGCCACATGCTGTCAAACTAATCCTAATTTGGGCTTATATTCATGATTAAAAATTTTATATTTTTCCTAGGATATTCAGCCTTGCCTGGTAATCAGAAAAATGAAAATCAGCAAAAAATGAGTTACCATTTTTTCCAGTCATTAATTTATTTGAAAAATAATGAGTATTGGCAAATGTGAGGGGAAAGGCATTTCTTTACGTTTTAGTGAACTTTTATTTTAGCTTCAGAGGTACATGTGCAGTTTGTTATATAGGTAAACTGTATCATGGAGGTTTAGGCTACAGATTATTTCACCAGCCACATAATAAGCAAAATACCCAAAAGGTAGTTTTTTGGTCGTCTCCCTCCAGCCATGCTCCACCCTCAAGTAGACCCTTTTGCCTGTTATTCTCCTCTTTGTGTCCATGAGTTCTCATTGCTTAGTTTCCACTAAATGAGTAAGAATATGTGGCATTTGATTTTCTGTTTCTGCATTAGTTTGCTTAGAATAGTGGCCGCCAGCTCCATCTGTGTTGCTGCAAAGGAAATGGTCTCATTGAAAAAGACATGTCGTACACTGTTGGTAAATGCATTTCGAACATTAATTGAGTAGCATATTCACACACACATATATAACATAGTAAGGATATATATGTATGTTAAAGATACTTGTATAGATTTGTTATGTATATACTTACGTATAAGAACATTTATTACAGCATCATTATATCAAAAGATGGATCCTTATCAGTAGCAATTTATCATTATTAAAAGTAAATCCTTACCAATAGGAAATAGCTCAATTTTCATTCCCAGAAAATAATGTAGTATGGAACCATTTTTTACAAATGAGGTTAGATCTAGAGTATATGGATTATTTCACAATTAAAATGTATTTAAAACCTTTACTTTGATAACACATCTTAAGATAATTTTGTTAGAATTCTTGTAATATCTGCTGTGTTGCAAATGGAAACTGCATGCTCCATTGACACTGTACCTTGATTGCTAGTTATTAAATTTTTGTTGTCAGTGCCTGAGTGCTGAAATATTGGATCTTCAATCTGAATATTGCCAAGGGATTGTATGGGGATCTATATTTAATATAAACATTTCAGTATATTGGGTAACACTTTTATTAAAATGTATCAAAGGATCTTTCATCTACTAAACCAGGATTTAGTCAGATTTTTCTGCAAAGAGTCAGTTAGTAAATATTTTAGGCTTTGCAGACTATATATATATTTTTGAGACAGGGTCTCTGTTGCCCAGGCTGGAGTGCGGTTTTGTGATCATGGCTCACTGCAGCCTCAACTTTCTGGGCTCTAGTGATCCTCCCACCTCAGCCTCTCTGCTAGCTGGGACCACAGGTGTGCAACATCACACCCAGCTAATTGACTCTGTGAACTGTAGAGTGAATAAGCGTGGCTGGGTTCCAAGATACTTGACTTACAAAAACAGGCCGTGGGATTTGGCCCACAGGTGCTAATGTGCTGACCTTGTGCTAAAAGGAAGGTGCTGCTAATGCAGTAACTCTTATTCATAAAAGTGTCCTGCATGTGTGACATTATCCTTCCTTTTAGAAAAGGATATATTTCAGTATTCACCACACCACATTTTTCCACAGTGACTTCATATAATTTTTAAAATTTCATTTATAACATAAGACTATTTTATGCATTTCTGCCACTTTATTCCTGTTAATAGAACTCAGTAGTTTACTGTGATCAATTACTTTGCATATTTGATGAGTATCAACTGTTCTAGAATTGGCTGATTTTTATCAAGCCAGAAATACTCTCCTTGAAACGTTTAGTGTTTCTTGGTCTTTATGTATAAGCATGAACAAAGTGATATTCAGCTTATGGAATCTAGAATTGTTTAAGGTGACTTTTAGTTCTATAGTTTTAAGAATTTAACACCTCAGTCTGGCATTTTTAATGCCACATGTGTATAATTTTATAACTTTTAAAGTATATAATTGTTATGTAAAATTTGAAGACTACACCTGTTATATAAAATTTGAAATTAATTGTCTATTATTTTCCATGACTGTGGAAGAAAATTACAACATTCTCAGCCATGACTTCTAAGTATGATGTCCTTAAAAGAACTGTCTACACTCATGAACTCAGTTTTCTTTTCATTCACTCTTGATCTCACACCAGTAAGTCTTCAGTTTCAGTACTCCTCCAACGTTGTTTTTCCTCAAGATTATCACTAATTTTTTTCTGTAATAAATCTAGGCATTTTTCGTACACTTCATTTTATTTAATCTGTTAGCAGAATTTGAGCCAATGGAGGACATCTCCTCTCTAACAGCATCTTCAACTTGGCTTTCAGGACCTCAGTCCCTCAGGCTTTTCCTCCTGCCTTTCTAATCCATTCATCATGGCCTCTTTTGCTTGCTCCTCCTCATCTTTCTCCATTTGGACATTGTTTTTTCCGAGGGCTCAGTCCTCAATCTTCTCTCTCATGACTTTTTCTTTTTTTGAGACAGAGTTTCACTCTGTCACCCAGGCTGGAGTTCAGTGGTGTGATCTCGGCTCACTGCAACCTCCACCTCCTGGGTTCAAGTGATTCTCCTGCCTCAGCCCCCTGAGTAGCTGGCATTACAGGTT
>NC_037678.1:38345065-38357496 GCF_003255815.1 Theropithecus gelada | reverse complement strand
ACTGGTCTTGCTCACCAACCAATACAGATGTGAGCAGCTTGCTTCTGAAATACAGCCAAGCAGCAGCACCTGCTCCATCAGAATAGCCAGTGCCTGACCAGTATTCCTCTTACTATAGGAAGCAAAAAATTTCCAACTCTGTCTTTTTATTTCAAATACCAAAGGTTCATAGTCCCTTGAAAAGAATTTGTAAGTCCATTAAATGTGCCACCCCAATTTTTTTTTTTTTTTTTTTAAAGCAGGTGGCCAGGTGCAGTGGCTCACGCCTGTAATCCTAGCACTTTGAAAGGCCAAATGAGGTAAAGAGTTCGAGACCAGCCTGCCCAACAAGGTGAAATTAGTAGTCTCTACTAAAAATACAGAAATTAGCCAGGTGTGCTGGCATGCCGCTGTAATCCCAGCTCCTCAGGAGACTAAGGCAGGAGAAATACATGAACCCAGGAGGCGGAGGGTGCAGTGAACTGAGACCCCACCACTGCACTCCAGCGTGGGTGATACAGTGAGACTCCATCTCAAAAATCAAATCAAATAAAATACTAGTAAAGTTTGCAATTCCTCTGACTCAGTTTACCATAATTACAATTATGATTACTAATAAAAGAATAAATAATGAATAACCACAATATTGGGCTTTGCTCCCTAAATAAAAAAATTAATATAAAGAATGTAGCTTATTATAAAAAGCCAAAACAATTATTAAAATGCATATAATTACCAGAAAAAACTAATAGAATGAACCATGTCAAAATTTTAAAGTGAGAATCAATCAAACAACATACCCAGGATAAACTCCATTCACTCATTTAATAAGGATTTATTAGGTAGCTACATCCAATATGCTAGGACTTTTTCTAGGCAGTGAGGATATGGCAGTGAAAAATAAAATCCCTATTCATGAGAGTGAGATAAACACACAATAACAACAGACAGAGAAGACAACATATACAGTACATTAGAGGAGAAAAACTAAAGCAGGAAAATGAAATGTTTACGTGTTTGATGGGGAGGGTGGTGGGAAAGTTGGGATGGTCAGAAAAGTCTCTGCTGAGAAAGGGGATTTTTTTCTTTCTAATACAAAAAACCTTTTATTTGTATATCAAAGACTCTAAGAAATGATGATATAAGGTTAAGAGTGTTGATGTCAAGATACAAATGGTTTTGAAGTTAGAGATGATAAATCACTTTGTTTCATTGAACCTTCCCTTGGTTACGTTAGACAGCCTCCCTTGTACACTCCCAGTTGAATCTTAAGCATGATGCATCTGGGCAGTATATGGTTCTTCCTCAGAAAGTGGTTGTTCCATAATGTGTTTCTTTTTACCCTTTTTCTACTTCTTAGCAGAAAGGAGGTTTTAAATAAAGAACTGAAGGAATGGGAAGAGTAAGCTAGGAGGATATCTGGGGAAAAAGCATTCCAGACACAGGGAACTGCCAAGTGCAGAGGTGTGCTTGGAGTCTTTAAGCACTAGGGGTAGATAAGGGATGGCAAGAAGTTCAGTGTGGCTAAAGCAGAGCAAGGGAGATAATTAGGAGGAAATTTGACACATACTCAGAGTGAAATGGGAGGCAATCAGAAGGGCTGGGGCACAGGACTGACACAATTTGACTTATATTTTAAGTACATCCACTGAGTTAAGAATTGATGAAAAGGGAAGTTTTTAAAAGCCAGGACTATCAATTACCAGTCTATGACACTCATGTAGACTGCAGATGAGGGTGGCTCAGATGTAGAAGATATGACTGGCTTCTGGACATATTCTTCAGATAGACCTGACAAGTTATACTGAGAAAATAGATGTAAGGTGTCAGAGACAGAGAGAGAGATGAGTCAAGAATGACAACGAGATTTTTGGCAGAGCAACTGGAAGAGTTGCTCTTAACCAAAGTAGGAAAGACTACATGAGGGGTAGATTTCAGGAAGGCCATCACTAGCCCAATTTTGGGTCTGACAAGTGTGTGATACCCAATAGCTAACCAAATAGAGATATCAAGTAGGCAGGCTCATATGGAAATCTGGAATTAGGGAGAGAGATCTGAGCCGGAGACATACATTTGGAAATCACTAGCATATACACGGTAGAAAAAGTCACGAGGGGCTGGGTGCAGTGGCTCATGCCTGCAACCCCAACACTTTGTGAGGCCAAGGCAGAGAGATCACCTGAGGTCAGGAGTTTGAGACCAGGCTGGCCAACATAGGGAAATGCTGTCTCTACTAAAAATGCAAAAATTAGCCAAGCATGGTAGCACGAACCTGTAATGCCAGCTACTCAGGGGGCTGAGGCAGGAGAATCACTTGAACCCAGGAGGTGGAGGTTGCAGTGAGCCGAGATCACACCACTGAACTCCAGCCTGGGTGACAGAGTGAAACTCTGTCTCAAAAAAAGAAAAAGTCATGAGAGAGAAGATTGAGGACTGAGCCCTCGGAAAAAACAATGTCCAAATGGAGAAAGATGAGGAGGAGCAAGCAAAAGAGGCCATGATGAATGGATTAGAAAGGCAGCAGGAAAAGCCTGAGGGACTGAGGTCCCGAAAGCCAAGTTGAAGACGCTGTTAGAGAGGAGATGTCCTCCATTGGCTCAAATTCTGCTAACAGATTAAATAAAATGAAGTGTACGAAAAATGCCTAGATTTATTACAGAAAAAAATTAGTGATAATCTTGAGGAAAAACAACGTTGGAGGAGTACTGAAACTGAAGACTTACTGGTGTGAGATCAAGAGTGAAAGAAAAGAAAATTGAGTTCATGAGTGTAGACAGTTCCTTTAAGGACATCATACTTAGAAGTCATGGCTGAGAATGTTGTAATTTTCTTCCACAGTCATGAAAAATAATAGACAATTAATTTCAAATTTTATATAACAGGTGTAGTCTTCAAATTTTACATAACAATTATATATTTTAAAAGTTATAAAATTATACACATGTGGCATTAAAAATGCCAGACTGAGGTGTTAAATTCTTAAAACTATAGAACTAAAAGTCACCTTAAACAATTCTAGATTCCATAAGCTGAATATCACGTTGTTCATGCTTACACATAAAGACCAAGAAACACTAAAAGTTTCAAGGAGAGTATTTCTGGCTTGACAAAAATCAGCCAATTCTAGAACAGTTGATACTCATCAAATATACAAAATAATTGATCACAGTAAACTACTGAGTTCTATTAACAGGAATAAAGTGGCAGAAATGCAGAAAATAGTCTTATGTTATAAATGAAATTTTAAAAATTATATGAAGTCACTGTGGAAAAATGTGGTGTGGTGAATGCTGAAATATATCCTTTTCTAAAAGGAAGGATAATGTCACACATGCAGGGCACTTTTATGAATAAGAGTTATTGCATTAGCAGCACCTTCCTTTTAGCACAAGGTCAGCACATTAGCACCTGTGGGCCGAATCCCACTGCCTGTTTTTGTAAGTCAAGTATCTTGGAACGCAGCCACGCTTATTCACTCTACAGTTCACAGAGTCAATTAGCTGGGTGTGATGTTGCACACCTGTGGTCCCAGCTAGCAGAGAGGCTGAGGTGGGAGGATCACTAGAGCCCAGAAAGTTGAGGCTGCAGTGAGCCATGATCACAAAACTGCACTCCAGCCTGGGCAACAGAGACCCTGTCTCAAATATATATATACAGTCTGCAAAGCCTAAAATATTTACTAACTGACTCTTTGCAGAAAAGTCTCGCCAAATCCTGGTTTAGTAGATGAAAGATCCTTTGATACATTTTAATAAAAGTTTTACCCAATATACTGAAATGTTTATATTAAATATAGATCCCCATACAATCCTTTGGCAATATTCAGATTGAAGATCCAATATTTCAGCACTCAGGCACTGACAACAAAAATTTAACAACTAGCAATCAAGGTACAGTGTCAATGGAGCATGTAGCTTCCATTTGCAACACAGCAGATATTACAAGAATTCTAACAAAATTATCTTAAGATGTGTTATCAAAGTAGAGGTTTTAAATACATTTTAATTGTGAAATAATCAGTATACTCTAGATCTAACCTCATTTGTAAAAAATGGTTCCATACTACATTATTTTCTGGGACTGAAAATTGAGCTATTTCCTATTGGTAAGGATTTACTTTTAATAATGATAAATTCCTACTGATAAGGATCCATCTTTTGATATAATGATGCTGTAATAAATGTTCTTATATGTAAGTATATATGTAACAAATCTATACAAATATCCTTAACATACATATATATCCTTACTATGTTATATATGTGTGTATGAATATGCTACTCAATTAATGTTCGAAATGCATTTACCAACAGTGTATGACATGTCTTTTTCAATGAGACCATTTCCTTTGCAGCAACACAGATGGAGCTGGCGGCCATTATTCTAAGCAAACTAATGCAGAAACAGAAAATCAAATGCCACATATTCTTACTCATTAGTGGGAAGTAAACAATGAGAACTCATGGACACAAAGAGGAGAATAACAGGCAAAAGGGTCTACTTGAGGGTGGAGCATGGCTGGAGAGAGATGACCAAAAAACTACGTTTTGGGTATTTTGCTCATTATGTGGCTGATGAAATAATCTGTAGCCCAAACCTCCATGATACAGTTTACCTATATAACAAACTGCACATGTACCTCTGAAACTAAAATAAAAGTTCACTAAAAGGTAAAGAAATTCCTTTCCCCTCACATTTGCCAATACTCGTTATTTTTCAAATAAATTAATGACTGGAAAAAATTGTAACTCATTTTTTGCTGATTTCCATTTTTCTGATTACCAGGCAAGGCTGAATATTCTAGGAAAAAAATCAAATTTTTAATCATGAATATTAGCCCAAATTAGGATTAGTCTGACAGCATATGCCTATCTCCTATTAAATGTTGCCATAGGCTTACCTGTGATACTCTTCATTCTCAGTGCCAGGAAATTGCTGACTTTCAGGTGTTCTGCTCTTGCTTTGTGGAATTAATCCATCATCACCATTGCCAGCAGCGGCATCATTAGTCAGGTTTTCTGGTAATCCCATATTATTACTTCCGTGCTTCTTCATGTCTTCTTCAGCCTTGAGTGGAAGTTTGATATTGAGGATATTAAGGATATTCACTTTATTGCATAAAAAGAACCTTTTTAATTGATTTTATCAATTGACTCAGTTTGTCATTATTGTAGTCATTAAAAATATTTCACACTTAAGTTTGATCATATATACAGAACAATTACCATCTAATTTTAAGATGTAATTATCATATCATTGTAAAGTTTGCTTCATTTCTGTTTGACTGAATAAAATAGAATTTTCCAAAATTCAAAAAGGGCCCTCTTTCATTTTGTGCTTTTATTCCCAACCACTCTTCAGAATCTTATATATGTATTTATCCCATTTGACTCGTAGGAACACACAAATAAAAAGACAAAGATGCAAAATGTGTCTTCTTCTGTCTTTACCACCTAGATCTCACATTAAACAGTCAGATTTAGAGGATGAGACACTGTGGGGCTTCAGGAATAGAAAGGAAGATTGCCCTTTTCTGCACTGAGATATTCTTCTCCCCCACTGCTTTTGATCATTCTTTTTTCATTTGGTTCCTGGGATATCAAAAACATGATAGTTCTCATTGAAACATGGGAACCAAAGTTCACCACAACACAAGGAGCAGAGTGAAACTGCTGAGGTACAAGCGTGGATGCCCAGAAAATAAGATGCTCCCCTAATTTCACATTCGATAGCTGTACAATTTTCTAGCTGGAAGATACACAGAATAAGAAATTATCTTCTTTAGCCACATTATCTATTGATAATCAGACTAAAACCAGAAAGATAAAATGATCGATCCAAAGCTCCTAAAGTGGCATGACCTAGCACTTTACGGCACCATTCAGGATTATTCCATTATAATGAAAGACTATCTCTGGGGTTTGTATCTCTTTAAAACTCAATGTACAGAATTCTTTCTGAGTTAAATATTAAATTTTTCACTGATGATTTATGCGACTTACATGATAGGATCATGTATGCCTACACTCACAACACTTTATTAAACAACATAATGTAAAAATCTAATTCAACAGATACATTTGAATATAATGGTATACCTCTCTATCACAATCCTTGTTTATTTCTGGTTCTTGAGACATTTTCTGCAAATGCAAAAATAGAAGGTTAATTTGCTTGTTGTATTTCTGTGATATCTCCTCTTTTGGAATGCATGTTTTTAAAATAATTTTATTTTAAGTAATCAAGTATAGACAATGAAAAATTAGAAAATAATTAAAATTAAAATTTAACTGTTAAAATAAATAAATAATTAAAATTGAAAATTAACTTTTTAATCTATGTTCAGCTACTGCCACATCACTGGCTTCTGACTAACATGTGAAAAATAATTCACCTCAGCCAACGGGAGAAGAAAAACATGAACCAGCAAACTTAACTTTGTCACCATTTGTTTGGACTCAACTTAATTTGTTATGTGTTAAATCTGCCAAAAATGCATCAGCAGATGATTTGTAGTTTTGCAAAGTCTTCCTCACTTGAAAAGAGTTTACCTCACCAAACCCTAACCAGTGAGCCTCTACAGATTGCTAACTGGATTGTAGGCACACTTTCAATTATTAGGAGCTTAAATCAACACCAAACAGAAAGAAATGCAAATTCTTAAATTTTAATTGAAGTTATATGTTGTAATATGATAGTGTTATGTATCTAGTTTATCTGCTTAAGTCCAGTTCTAATATATTCTAATGTGTACTAATGACAGTGGATAAAAATTTTAATATTCTGTACTGATTTTCTGCAACTACAGTAAGTTCAAATGTTATTGTGTTTCTGCACTAACACCAAAGGTCCCGTTCTGCAAGATACGATTCTTGTAACAGGCATTTGGGTTGCTTTTATGACCTGGTTCCCTCCCTGAAGAGAAACGCTGAGGTCAATGAGAGACCACAAGGCAGAATATATCTTTCACCTTGTATCAGTGACTGCAAGGTGTTGTAAGAATAAAAGAACAAAGTTCTGGAATTTCTTTTGCCTCTATTCCAAAAGGAAAGATTACCTATAAGCTAATCAAAAAGGCAGATAAGAATATTTTAAATAAGAATATTGTAAAGTAAGAGTATTTTAAATTTTATAGTGGTTATGTTTTTTAAGTTAAGTTTCAAATGCTAACTTAGAATCTATTGATTCTTCTGTTAATGAGATTGCTGAATTTATTAAATTTTATGAATCTATTAAAAAGTTCTTAGAAAAAAGAATCTATTGATTCTCAAAACCTAGTCTGAAAGGTAATTTCATTTGGACTACTGAATATTATTAAAGCAAAGAAAACAACATGAAATCAAAAATTTAAATGTAAAATTTTCCATGCCTTTGGCTGGCTATTTTCACTGCCTTTAAGCCTTTGTGATTCTTCCTCTGATGTCAGCTTTAAGTCTTGTTCTGTTGAGAAATCCATATATTCAGTTAAAATGAACCACTTGGAACAGTTAAAAACTATTGCCTTTATAAAAATAGATTTAAGACAACTTTATATTATCTCATAAATTGAGTGTTTAGTGTTTCATGAAATAGTTACTTAGGAAATCATTCTCTAAGACTTCAACAAACCACTTGGGGAGACACCGGATGAGATTCACTCACAAATTCATCCACCCAACATAAATGAACAAAACCACCAGAAACACAACTTTAAAATACAGTAGAAACATATAAGGTAATATAGTATGTTGTTCTCCACTTCCTAATCATGAAGCAGTAAATGTAATTAAAAGGAAATTTAGTTTTAAAGAGAAACAAGTTTTCCTGCAGTTAGCTACTCTGACTCTAAGGATAGTAACAGGCAGGGCCCAGGTAAGGTCATGTTGACCCTGTCCGAGAAGCCAGAGCCCACAGGTATGGGTCCAGACATCCCAGAGCAAGGTTAAGAAAACAAATTCCTTTACTGTCTTCCCTTCCCCTCAGCATTTACTCATAGCTATTTGTACAAATGTATATATTTTGCAAGTTCCTCTTTTCCTTCAATGTAGTTGCAAAGTCACAAGCTATGCTGAGGTTGCAAAACTGTCACTATATGATTAACTGCCTTTGTTCTGCTTCTGTAAGCTTGCCTTTATAAGCCAGGCTCTGTCTTTGCTCAGGACTCAGCATTTGGATGCAAATCCACTGAACTAGTGTGCACCTAAATAATATCCTCCTGTTTCACCCACTGGGTCTCTCCTGCCTCCTGTTTTCTGCAAAAATATTACCTTATAAATGATTTCCAACTACTACTGACTACTGACTCCAAACTACTACTGACACCTTTATTAGTGCACAATGTCTTCCTAATATCTAAAATGTTTCCCTCCACTATTCTGACAAATTTATTTTCTTTTCTTTTTTTTTCTTCTTCTTCTTTTTTTTTTTTTTTTTTTTTTTTTTTTTTTTTTTCNTTGACCTCATTGAAATAAAATTTTCTATACAAAAAGGCAACTAGAAAAATGCTACTACATTTTGACAAAGATTTTTTTTTTTTTTTTTTTTTTTTTTTTTTTTTTTTTTTTTTTTTTTTTTTTTTTTTTTTTTGAGCCAGGGTCTTTCTCTGTCACCAGGCTGGAGTGCAGTGGCACAATCTCAGCTCACTGCAACCTCTGACTCCCTGGTTCAAGCAATTCTCCTGTCTCAGTCTCCTAAGAAGCTGGGATTACAGGCATTCACCATCATGCCCAGCTAATTTTCATATTTGTAGTAGAGATGGTGTTTCATGATTGGCCAGGATGTTCCTGATCTTTTGACCTTGTGATCCACCTCCTCCAGCCCCCCAAAATGCTGGGATTACAGTTGTGAGACACAACAACTGGCCTTATTTTCATCTTTTAAAACAATGATATGTGAAGTCTTCCTTGATTCTGCATGTCTTTCGCCAGATAAAAAGGTACCTCCTTCCTTGAGGCTGCCTTCTGACTTCACTGATTTTTCTACTGCATCTTTACCACCTGAACTGTACATTATTCCCCCACATGTCTGTCCCCTCTGCTCTAAGACTGCAGAGAACAATCTTGCACATCATCTTTGTAAAAACAGTATTTATTTTACTCAGAAATTTCTTATTGAGTCCTGCTACATACATGCTAGGCATTAGGGTTTAAAAACAATGAAAATGAAGCATATCAGGGATGGCTTTTCTAGAACACATGCCCAAGCAGAGACTGAAATATTGAGGCTAGCCAGATTAAAAGCGGTAGAGGACAGGAAAGGGTAACAGCATTCCACACAGCAGCAAGAGCAGGAGTGAGGCCTGAAAGAGTGAATGAGTGAGTAGGACATTACCAGCAGCTCAGTAATGCCAGAGAAAGGGCGCACAGGGAAAAGGGCTAAAGATGGAGAGTGGGGCAGAAGTCAGATTATGAAACCTGATGTGTAATTTTAAGATGCTTGGACATTAATGTTCAAGAGTGATCCCTGGTCCTAACTGCATTTAGAAAAATATCATTTTAATGCCAAAACCAATATTCATAGTGAACCAATAGACATTAAGACAAGGTGACAGATAGCTCTTGTGGATACAGCTGAGATGTTACTATGTAGCAAATTCTCAATAATTCTCATGAGCACTTGGAAAGTCAATTCTATAATAAGTCAAAGAGATTATAATAAATCACTTAATATTTGGTTTGGGAAGGTGCTTTCTAAAGTTATAGTGCATGCGAATATAATTCATAGTTGTGAATTCAGAGATGTGACAATAAAGCAATGAAACTACACTGTGTTTGAGTCAGTAATCTTTAGATTTCTATCTCATCTTCCTACCCATTCTGTAAATTCTAAGTATAATCTTGGTACTCACTCTCAAGTTTACTTTAAATACTAGCCTATAAAAAAACACTCTCTTACTTCTTTTTGTTATTTATATGTTGATGTTTTTAAAGGAAGAACACAAAAATGCCCCACTGAAGGGATTCTGTTTGGTTGCAGGCTACAAGAGGGGAAAAACAGAAAGCATATTTTGCAGAAAATAGTATTTTAGAAATCAGAACTATGACATGAAGTCAAGCAGGGCACTCTAGGACTGAATTTGCTGTGCTTCTTTAATACACTCCTTGCTCTCTTTCTTTTCTGGCAGCCGTGACTCACACAGGTCATGGAGACTATCATTCGCTAAGAGGAACACAACTCTGATATTCATCTTTATCTATTAAGTTCACCTATCCCAATTCTGTGTACTGTGGATGCTAACTTTCGGTCACTGATGGTGATACACATGGACATTTTCATCAACTTTCAGATTCTTTGATCTTTGACAAGTCTTGTTACTGAGAGTCAAACTAGTACGATGTGAGTTATAAACGCTGGTTATCCAATTACCTACTCAAAATATCCTACATGAATATTCCATTAAACATGCATAGGAAAAAAATGGTCATTCCTGCTGACCTGCAGCTCTTTGCTCTTCTGTATTCACCAGAAAATTTCCTACTCCTTCCTCATATCAGCTTAAATACTAGTGTACGACCTGGAAACCTGTAAATCATGTGACATTTCTCTCGGTCCCCCAAGCCTTTCTCATTCAATTATCACTAAATCATATAGACTACACCTCTCTTCTGCCTCTGCTTTATATTCCCACTGCCACTGGGAACATAAACTTTACAAAATGGCTTCCATTTAAAAGAAAACCGTCAACTACTAATGTTAGTTCTTACATGAAAAAAATTAAGCAAAACAAATAAAAAGGCATAACACCATAAAAACAAAGGCCAACATATTAAAATGAGTAACTGAGATTCCTAACTTTATTCCACCATGGATGGGTGAAAACCTTATAATACATCGATACTAGTCCAAGGATGTGTGACAGAAACTATAGCTGACTATTGCAAAAGCTTCCTTTGTCTCCTGGTTTCTTTCCATGGTAACCTTCCACCAATCCCAGGAAACTATAGGCCACAGTCCAAATTAAATCTGCCTTATGGCTTGTAAATAAAGTTTTATAGGAGCTCAGTCATGCCTGTTTGCTTTCATAGAATCATGGTGGCTTTCACTCTACAACAGCAGACAACAGCAGGGGTAAGTAGTTATGACAGAGACCACATAGTCTAAAATATTTCCCGCCTGGTCCTTTACAGGAAAAGCTTGCTAACCCATTTTACACCATAACCAGAATGCCTTAATACTCAAATTTAATCTTGTGACTCCCCTGCTCCAATGTCTCCAATGAGCCCCTGCAGCAAACATTGTTCACTCTCTACCAATAGCCATTCCTTATTCTTTCTTGCAGAAGAAACACAAGTCTATTGGGATGTTTATTATCCCAATCTCCCTCCTCAGCCTCAGAAAGAGAAACGTTAATTTTAAGCTAATCACGTATTTGCATTCCCAGTGCCTGGTTTGGGAATGAGCAGGTAGTGTAACACAACCAATGAAATGTTACAGGAAGCCCCTTGTGTGCTTCTAAGTTTTCTCCCTGTTTAGAAAACACAGGTGAAGAAAAGAAGCCCTTGAGATGTTGTGTTGTGAGAATAAGATGTTTGGAGCTGTTGCAGATTAGCCAACCATGAAAGGAGACATGAATAAAACACTGTCGACAGCACAGAAAGAGGAACAAGATGGATCCCTAGGATATCACTGAACAAACAAAACAACTCTGGTTCCTACTGTTTTCGCCACTGCTCATCAGTATTTGCAGTCCAAAGCATTCTACCTGGTAAACTTTCCATGGCCCACAGGATAAAACCTACTCATTTCTGTAGTATTAAAAAGTCTGTCATAAACTTGCCTTAGCTAAGTATTCACCTCATTCCCAACCTCTGGTATCTCACACTTTTGGTGCCAGCAAAAGTGAACTGCTCAGAAACCCTGCAAAGTTCACTCAAGCATCTTGTCTTTTGCACTTGCTGCTCTTCCTGCCAAACAGGCAATCTCCTTAGATGTTCCTTCTGGCCAACACACAATCTTGTTGCATGTTCCTTCTGTCAAACATTATTCTTCTGATTCTTTACCTAGAAAAATTCTTCTCACTCTGCATGCTTCCCTTGAATCATACCTACTTTTTTTTTTTTTTTTTTTTTTTTTTACCAGAACTTTCATTCCTCAACACATATGTCTGGCACATAATCAATATATAATAAATTATAAGCTTCCAGTGGGCATCTAACACACAGTAAGAACTGAATAAAGTAGTAAAATAAAAAAATAATGACAATGATAATAAAAAGCTCCTGTCTGTATTTTTAATTGTGTTCTGTTGTGTTCTGTTGCATTAGAAAAATGGTTAGTATCTAAAAGACATTCGATAGTTATTTGTTAAGTGAAGTGAAAACATAAATGGAAATATTTTCTTTGTAAATTCTATTGAAAAAGCACAGAAATGAAATAGAGACAACTCTATTATGAGCACCTTAAAGATCAAAATTACGTCTGCTCCATCTTTATCTCCTGCAACTTATAAAACCCAACTTACAAAAGTTCTTTGA
>NC_037678.1:38330223-38345011 GCF_003255815.1 Theropithecus gelada | reverse complement strand
TAAACAATGAGAACTCATGGACACAAAGAGGAGAATAACAGGCAAAAGGGTCTACTTGAGGGTGGAGCATGGCTGGAGGGAGACGACCAAAAGACTACCTTTTGGGTATTTTGCTTCTTATGTGGCTGATGAAATAATCTGTAGCCCAAACTTCCATGATACAGTTTACCTATATAACAAACTGCACATGTACCTCTGAAGCTAAATAAAAGTTCACTAAAAGGTAAAGAAATTCCTTTCCCCTCACATTTGCCAATACTCGTTATTTTCAAATAAATTAATGACTGGAAAAAATGGTAACTCATTTTTTGCTGATTTCCATTTTTCTGATTACCAGGCAAGGCTGAATATCCTAGGAAAACTATAAAATTTTTAATCATGAATATTAGCCCCAATTAGGATTAGTTTGACAGCATATGGCTATCTCCTATTAAATGTTGCCATAGGCTTACCTGTGATACTCTTCATTCTCAGTGTCAGGAAATTGCTGACTTTCAGGTGTTCTGCTCTTGCTTTGTGGAATTAATCCATCATCACCATTGCCAGCAGCGGCATCATTAGTCAGGTTTTCTGGTAATCCCATATTATTACTTCCGTGCTTCTTCATGTCTTCTTCAGCCTTGAATGGAAGTTTGATATTAAGGATATTAAGGATATTCACTTTATTGAATAAAAAGAACTTTTTAAATTGATTTTATCAATTGACTCAGTTTGTCATTATTGTAGTCATTAAAAATATTTCACACTTAAGTTTGATCATATATACAGAACAATTACCATCTAATTTTAAGATGTAATTATCATATCATTGTAAAGTTTGCTTCATTTCTGTTTGACTGAATAAAATAGAATTTTTCAAAATTCAAAAAGGGCCCTCCTTCATTTTGTGCTTTTATTCCCAACGACTCTTCAGAACCTTATATATGTATTTATCCCATTTGACTCGTGGGAACACACAAATAAAAAGACAAAGATGCAAAATGTCTCTTCTTCTGTCTTTACCACCTAGATCTCTCATTAAGCAGTCAGATTTAGAGGATGAGACACTGTGGGGCTTCAGGAATAGAAAGGAAGATTGCCCTTTTCTGCACTGAGATATTCTTCTCCCCCACTGCCTTTGATCATTTTTTTTCATTTGGTCCCTAGGATATCAAAAACATGATGGTTCTCACTGAAACATGGGAACCAAAGTTCGCCACAACACAAGGAGCAGAGTGAAACTGCTGAGGTACAAGCGTGGATGCCCAGAAAATAAGATGCTCCCCAAATTTCACATTCCATAGCCATACAATTTTCTAGCTGGAAGATACACAGAATGAGAAATTATCTTCTTTAGCCACATTAACTATTGATAATCATACTAAAACCAAGAAAGATAAAATGATTGATCCAAAGCTCCTAAAGTCGCATGACCTAGCACTTTACAGCACCATTCAGGATTATTCCATAATAATGAAAGAATATCTCTGGGGTTTGTATCTCTTTAAAACTCAATGTACAGAATTCTTTCTGAGTTAAATATTAAATTTTTCACTGATGATTTATGCTACTTACGTGATAGGATCATGTATGCCTATACTTACAACACTTTATTAAACAACATAATGTAAAAATCTAATTCAACAGAAACGTTTGAATATAATGGTATACCTCTCTATCACAATCCTTGTTTATTTCTGGTTCTTGAGACATTTCCTGCAAATGCAAAAATAGAAGGTCAATTTGCTTGTTGTATTTCTGTGATGTTTCCTCTTTTGGAATGCATGTTTTAAAAATAATTTTATTTTAAGTAATCAAGTATAGACAATGAAAAATTAGAAAATAATTAAAATTAAAATTTAACTGTTAAAATAAATAATTAATTAAAATTAAAAATTAACTTTTTAATCTACGTTCTGCTACTGCCACATCACTGGCTTCTGACTAACATGGGAAAAATAATTCACCTTAGCCAACAGGAAAAGATAAACATGAACCAGCAAACTTAACTTTGTCACCATTTGTTTGGACTCCACTTAATTTGTTACGTGTTAAATCTGCCAAAAATGCATCAGCGGATGATTTGTAGTGTTGCAAAGTCTTCCTCACTTGAAAAGAGTTTACCTCACCAAACCCTAACCAGTGAGCCTCTACAGATTACTAACTGGATTGTAGGCATGCTTTCAATTATTAGGAGCTGAAATCAACACCAAACAGAAAGAAATGCAAATTCTTAAATTTTAATTGAAATTATATGTTGTAATATAATAGTGTTATGTATCTAGTTTATCTGCTTAAGTCCAGTTCTAATATATTCTAATGTGTACTAATGACAGTGGATAAAAATTTTAATAATCTGTACTCATTTTCTGCGACTGCAGTAAGTTCAAATGTTATTGTGTTTCTGCACTAACACCAAAGGTCCCATTCTGCAAGATACAATTCTTGTAATAGGCATTTGGGTTGCTTTTATGACCTGGTTCCCTCCCTGAAGAGAAACGCTGAGGTCAATGAGAGATCACAAGGCAGAATATATCTTTCACCTTGCTATCAGTGACTGCAATATAAAACTGCAGATTTTCAATCACTGGCCATGATTACTCTTCAACCACGAATCCAGCTCAGGGACCATCAGTGTTACATTGCTCATAATTCTATTGCTTAATAATATAATCCAATAATTGATGTTACTTTCTTTATCATGTCAGGGTGTTGTAAGAATAAAAGAACAAAGTTCTGGAATTTCTTTTGCCTCTATTCCAAAAGGAAAGATTACCTATAAGCTAATCAAAAAGGCAGATAAGAATATTTTAAATAAGAATATTGTAAAGTAAGAGTATTTTAAAGTTTATAGTGGTTATGTTTTTTAAGTTAAGTTTCAAATGCTAACTTAGAATCTATTGATTCTTCTGTTAATGAGATTGCTGAATTTATTAAATTTTATGAATCTATTAAAAAGTTTTTAGAAAAAAGAATCTATTGATTCTCAAAACCTAGTCTGAAAGATAATTTCATTTGGACTACCTAATATTATTAAAGCAAAGAAAACAATATTAAATCAAACATTTAAATGTAAAATTTTCCATGCCTCTGGCTGGCTATTTTCACTGCCTTTAAGCCTTTGTGATTCTTCCTCTGATGTCAGCTTTAAGTCTTGTTCTGTTGAGAAATCCATATATTCAGTTAAAATGAACCACTTAGAACAGTTAAAAACTATTGCCTTTATAAAAATAGATTTAAGACAACATTTTATTTTATCTCATAAATTGAGTGTTTAGTGTTTCATGAAATAGTTACTTAGGAAATCATGCTCTAAGACTTCAACAAACCACTTGGGGAGACACCTGATGAGATTCACTCACAAATTCATCCACCCAACATAAATGAACAAAACCACCAGAAACACAACTTTAAAATACAGTAGAAACATATAAGGTAACACAGTATGTTGTTCTCCACTTCCTAATCATGAAGCAGTAAACGTAATGAAAAGGAAATTTAGTTTTAAAGAGAAACAAGTTTTCCTGCACTTAGCTACTCTGACTCTAAGGCTAGTAACAGGCAGGGCCCAGTTAAGGTCATGTTGACCCTGTCCAAGAAGCCAGAGCCCACAGGTATGGGTCCAGACATCCCAGAGCAAGGTTAAGAAAACAAATTCCTTTACCGTCTCCCCTTCCCCTCAGCATTTACTCATAGCTATTTGTACAAATGTTTATATTTTGCAAGTTCCTCTTTTCCTTCAATGTAGTTGCAAAGTCACAAGCTATGCTGAGGTTGCAAAACTGTCACTATATGATTAACTGCCTTTGTTCTGCTTCTGTAAGCTTGCCTTTATAAGCCAGGCTCTGTCTTTGTTCAGGACTCAGCATTTGGATGCAAATCCACTGAACTGGTGTGCACCTAAATAAAATCCTCCTGTTTCACCCACTGGGTCTCTCCTGCCTCCTGTTTTCTGCAACAATAGTACCTTATAAATGATTTCCAAAACTACTACTGACACTTTTATTAGTGCACAATGTCCTCCTAATATCTAAAATGTTTCCCTCTACTATTATGACAAATTTATTTTCTTTTCTTTTTTTTCTTTTTTTTTTTTTTTTTTTTTTTTGAGCCAGGGTCTTTCTCTGTCACCAGGCTGGAGTGCAGTGGCACAATCTCAGCTCACTGCAACCTCTGACTCCCTAGTTCAAGAGATTCTCCTGTCTCACTCTCCCAAGAAGCTGGGATTACAGGCATGCACCATCATGACCAGCTAATTTTCATATTTGTAGTAGAGATGGTGTTTCATGATTGGCCAGGATGTTCTTAATCTTTTGACCTTGTGATCCACCTCCTCCAGCCCCCCAAAATGCTGGGATTACAGTTGTGAGACACAACAACTGGTCTTATTTTCATCTTTTAAAACAATGATATGTGAAGTCTTCCTTGATTCTGCATGTCTTTCCCCAGATAAAAAGGTACCTCCTTCTTGAGGCTGCCTTGTGACTTCACTGATTTTTCTACCGCATCTTTACCACCTGAACTGTACATTATTCCCCCACATGTCTGTCCCCTCTGCTCCAAGACTGCAGAGAACAGTCCTGCACATCATCTTTGTACAAACAGTCTTTATTTTACTCAGAAATTTCTTATTGAGTCCTGCTACATACATGCTAGGCATTAGGGTTTAAAAACAATGAAAATAAAGCGTATCAGGGATGGCTTTTCTAGAACACATGCCCAAGCACAGACTGAAATATTGAGGCTAGCCAGATTAAAAGCAGTAGAGGGAAGGAAAGGGTAACAGCATTCCACACAGCAGCAAGAGCAGGAGTGAGGCCTGAAAGAGTGAACGAGTGAGTAGGACATTACCAGCAGCTCAGTAATGCCAGAGAAAGGGCGCACAGGGAAAAGGGCTAAAGATGGAGAGTGGGGCAGAAGTCAGATTATGAAACCTGATGTGTAATTTTAAGATGCTTGGACATTAATGTTCAAGAGTGATCCCTGGTCCTATCTGCATTTAGAAAAATATCATTTTAATGCCAAAACCAATATTCCTAGTGAGCCAATAGTCATTAAGACAAGGTGACAGATAGCTCTTGTGGACACAGCTGAGATGTTACTATGTAGCAAATTCTCAATAATTCTCATGAGCACTTGGAAAGTCAATTCTATAATAAGTCAAAGAAATTATAATCAATCACTTAATATTTGGTTTGGGAAGGTGCTTTCTAAAGTTATAGTGCATACAAATATAATTCATAGTTGTGAATTCAGAGATGTGACAATAAAGCAATGAAACTACACTGTGTTTGAGTCAGTAATCGTTAGATTTCTATCTCATCTTCCTACCCGTTCTGTAAATTCTAAGTATAATCTTGGTACTCACTCTCAAGTTTACGTTAAATACTAGCCTATAAAAAAACACTCTTTCTCTTACTTCTTTTTGTTATTTATATGTTGATGTTTTTAAAGGAAGAACACAAAAATGCCCCACTGAAGGGATTCTGTTTGGTTGCAGGCTAAAAGAGGGGAAAAACAGAAAGCATATTTTGCAGAAAATAGTATTTTAGAAATCAGAACTATGACATGAAGTCAAGCAGGGCACTCTAGGACTGAATTTGCTGTGCTTCTTTAATACACTCCTTGCTCTCTTTCTTTTCTGGCAGCCGTGACTCACACAGGTCATGGAGACTATCATTCGCTAAGAGGAACACAACTCTGATATTCATCTTTATCTATTAAGTTCACCTATCCCAATTCTGTGTTCTGTGGATGCTGACTTTCGGTCACTGATGGTGATACACATGGACATTTTCATCAGCTTTCAGATTCTTTGATCTTTGACAAGTCTTGTTACTGAGAGTCAAACTAGTACGATGTGAGTTATAAATGCTGGTTATCCAATTACCTACTCAAAATATCCTACATGAATATTCCATTAAACATGCATAGGAAAAAAATGGTCATTCCTGCTGACCTGCAGCTCTTTGCTCTTCTGTATTCACCAGAAAATTTCCTACTTCTTCCTCATATCAGGTTAAATACTAGTGTACGACCTGGAAACCTGTAAATCATCTGACATTTCTCTCGGTCCCCCAAGCCTTTCTCATTCAATTATCACTAAATCATATAGACTATACCTCTCTTCTGCCTCTGCTTTATATTCCCACTGCCACTGGGAACATAAACTTTACAAAATGGCTTCCATTTAAAAGAAAACCGTCAACTACTAATGTTAGTTCTTACATGAAAAAAATTAAGCAAAACAAATAAAAAGGCATAACACCATAAAAACAAAGGCCAACATATTAAAATGAGTAACTGAGATTCCTAACTTTATTCCACCATGGATGGGTGAAAACCTTATAATACATCAATACTAGTCCAAGGATGTGTGACAGAAACTATAGCTGACTATTGCAAAAGCTTCCTTTGTCTCCTGGTTTCTTTCCATGGTAACCTTCCACCAATCCCAGGAAACTATAGGCCACAGTCCAAATTAAATCTGCCTTATGGCTTGTAAATAAAGTTTTATAGGAGCTCAGTCATGCCTGTTTGCTTTCATAGAATCATGGTGGCTTTCACTCTACAACAGCAGACAACAGCAGGGGTAAGTAGTTATGACAGAGACCACATGGTCTAAAATATTTCCCGCCTGGTCCTTTACAGGAAAAGCTTGCTAACCCATTTTACACCATAACCAGAATGCCTTAATACTCAAATTTAATCTTGTGACTCCCCTGCTCCAATGTCTCCAATGAGCCCCTGCAGCAAACATTGTTCACTCTCTACCAATAGCCATTCCTTATTCTTTCTTGCAGAAGAAACACAAGTCTATTGGGATGTTTATTATCCCAATCTCCCTCCTCAGCCTCAGAAAGAGAAACGTTAATTCTAAGCTAATCACGTATTTGCATTCCCAGTGCCTGGTTGGGGAATGAGCAGGTAGTGTAACACAACCAATGAAATGTTACAGGAAGCCCCTTGTGTGCTTCTAAGTTTTCTCCCTGTTTAGAAAACACAGGTGAAGAAAAGAAGCCCTTGAGATGCTGTGTTGTGAGAACAAGATGTTTGGAGCTGTTGCAGATTAGCCAACCATGAAAGGAGACATGAATAAAACACTGTCGACAGCACAGAAAGAGGGACAAGAGGGATCCCTAGGATATCACTGAACAAACAAAACAACTCTGGTTCCTACTGTTTTCGCCACTGCTCATCAGTATTTGCAGTCCAAAGCATTCTACCTGGTAAACTTCCCATGGCCCACAGGATAAAACCTACTCATTTCTGTAGTATTAAAAAGTCTGTCATAAGCTTGCCTTAGCTAAGTATTCACCTCATTCCCAACCTCTGGTATCTCACACTTTTGGTGCTAGCAAAAGTGAACTGCTCAGAAACCCTGCAAAGTTCACTCAAGCATCTTGTCTTTTGCACTTGCTGCTCTTCCTGCCAAACAGGCAATCTCCTTAGATGTTCCTTCTGGCCAACACACAATCTTGTTGCATGTTCCTTCTGTCAAACATTATTCTTCTGATTCTTTACCTAGAAAAATTCTTCTCACTCTGCATGCTTCCCTTGAATCATACCTACTTTTTTTTTTTTTTTTTTTAACCAGAACTTTCATTCCTCAACACATATGTCTGGCACATAATCAATATATAATAAATTATAAGCTTCCAGTGGGCATCTAACACACAGTAAGAACTGAATAAAGTAGTAAAATAAAAAAATAATGACAATGATAATAAAAAGCTCCTGTCTGTATTTTTAATTGTGTTCTGTTGTGTTCTGTTGCATTAGAAAAATGGTTAGTATCTAAAAGACATTCGATAGTTATTTGTTAAGTGAAGTGAAAACATAAATGGAAATATTTTCTTTGTAAATTCTATTGAAAAAGCACAGAAATGAAATAGAGACAACTCTATTATGAGCACCTTAAAGATCAAAATTACGTCTGCTCCATCTTTATCTCCTGCAACTTATAAAACCCAACTTACAAAAGTTTTTTGATAAATTGATGGCTAAATTAAAGGTGTCCTCATACCGTTTGAGTTATACAATGTATTAGGTGTCCACAACCAGGTACCATACTAGCATTGTTGTTATTATGAAACATTTTTCTAATTTTATTATAATCTCCTGAGCCTAGAGTTGAGCAATTTGTATATTTATTATGACAATCTTTTGGCAAATGGTAGCAGAGCATTTGTTCTAACAAAATTGCTGTTATCATGACCACTAACCAGCAGGTAGAAGAGCACATCTTGTTCCAACAAAGTAAATGTGTCTCTTTCCAACTTCAAATGAGGAGGAATGAAGTCAGTAAGTGAGACCTTGTTGGGACAAGCATATGTAACATAACTTTGCTTCAGCATTCTTTTGAGATCAAAAGTTCCTTACTTTTACTTTTTTATCTATGGTAGGACCACCCAGAGCAGGGGTCCTCAACTCCCATGCTACAGACCGGTAGCAGTCCATGGATTATTATGAACCACACCACACAGGAAGAGGTGCGCAGGCAAACCAGGGAAGCTTCACCTGTACTTACAGCCAACCAATAATAATGGCTCATATTATTGCCTGAACTCTGCCCCTTCCTAGATCAGTGATAGCACTAGATACTCATTGGAGCATGAACCCTGTTGTGAACTGCCCACCCGAGGGATCTAGGTTGTGTGCTTCCTATGAGAATCTAATGCCTGATGATCTGTCACTGTCTCATGTTGCCCCCAGATGAGACCATCTAGTTGCAGAAAAATAAGCTCAGAGCTTCCACAGATTCTACATGATGGTAAGTCGTATAATTATTTCATTATATATTACAATGTAATAATAATATAAATAAAGTAGCACAATAAACGTAACATGACTGAATAATCCTGAAACTATCCCCACCTTCCCCCAGCCCATAGAAAGACTGTCTTCCACAAAACCGGTCCCTGGTACCAAAAAGATTGGGGACAACTGACCTAAAGTAATTCACTATCACAAGTGTTACCTGGATTGCTGTTTTCAGAAGAGATTTTTAGCATCTGTTTTTCTTTGCAGTCAGAAAGTAATTGGCAAATTCTATGTATAAAAATGTAATAAACCAAATTACTATTTTAATACTGATGTAAAAAACTTACCAAATGTAAAATTCTTAGAGTATTTCAAACAATATCATAATATCAGAACTTAACAGTATTATCCCATCCATTTATGAGTACATTCTACAAACTTCTCTTGAAGCTTCTAAGTAAAGAAGACAAAAATGTAGGGTGAAATGCTCATAAATTGAGAGCAGTGTGACCCAGTAAATTAGCTTGCATTAGCATGACATAATAGAAAGTGTTCCAACTCTGCTTAAGTCCTAGCTCCATAATGAACAGCTCTTTGTTCTTGGATGACTTGCTTGTCTTCTTCAACAAAGGAAGGACTTTGCCTCCTTATTTCACTAGGTCGTTATAAAGATTTAACAAGATAACATTTTTTAAATGCTCAGAGAAATAGTAAAGCAAAGGAATAATCTGTTCCTAAACATTATAACTAAAATTATCTTGGAATCCCAAATAAAACCCAATGCATATTTTGTTCATAGGTTCTAATATGCAAATGTTATAGTTTTTAGCAAATGTTATTAAGTCTTAATTTTGCTTCTTAGTTTTCCTGCTCCTTAGGGCTTATAATTCTGGGCATCTCAACTACGTCTTAGTTTGTAACTAAATTTACTCATAAATATCTCATTAAAGTAGATAATGTGAGTGTCCACTATTACGGAGTTGACCAACCACACCAAGGGCAGAAAAACCAATGGATGTTAAGACCTGGCTTGGACCAGTGATCCTTCTCTACTGACTCCAACTCTGAGCCAGCAGCTTTTCTTAGGATAATGGTTTATATTGATGTTCAATTCCAGCTGACATGGAGACCAAAACTCTACCTATATGTTTTTTAGTTTCCATGAAGTTGTAAGTTGACATTCTCTAATTTTTGACATACACACTAACAACATATTTTGCACCAAACACATTATTCAGCTCTGAGTCACCTCATAGACCATCTTACATGACTATTTTTTTAGTTCAAATCACAATTTCAATATTTTGGTGGCACCCATTTTGCTTTGATTCACACTGTTTCCTTAGAGCTAGTCAGCAAATAGTCAAATGACCTTCCAGTGACTGAACAAACTATGGAATGCTTCAAAAATTTGTGCTGCTTCCTTATGCAGAAGCCGTGCTAATTTTCTCTGTATTGTTCCCATTTTAGGATATGTGCTGCGGAAGCAAGCACAAAGCCCTACTTTTACACATGATTAGTGATGAGTCATGCACAGGGCTTGGTTCTGTTAAGTCCGACTAACCTACTTGAGAATTCTCTTCAATGGCTCCCTGTGAGGTAGAATTTGAAAATATTTTAAAATCTTGAGTTACAGATGAAAGTAGCTTGGATGATTTTCATTATCATGTAAAACAGATCACTCAAGGGCCGACCACAACTGGGAGCCACTGTTCAGAGAAGGTTCATATGGGACTTTCTACTGCCTAAGATTCTATACAGAATATAAAGGTGCCTCACAGTACAGATCTGATAGCAAAGAAGAAGAAACAAACACTGATCTCTTTCTGTCACATTATTTGAACCCCTCTGACCCTTTAGAACAAGCCCAATTAATATCTGCCAGAGAAAAGACCAACAACGGCCTCAAAGGATCTCGTACCATGAAGGTCTCAGCTAATTCTTGGCTAAGATGTGGTTTCCACATTAGGTTCTGAATATGGGGGGAAGTGTCAATTTGCTCACATTGTCTGCAGATCAAGTCAGGATGCCCAGCTGCCAGAGCAGGGTGCTGGTGCTTTGGGAACAATGGCTGAGCATAGAAGCATAGATATGGGAATTTAAAGACTGGAGGGATCTGAATCAGTAAGGGCATCTTGGTGTCAAAGGTCAACCATTACCAGGCAGCAGGACCAGTTTGAGTGGCAACAACGCAGCAACAGAAACAAGGGAAACATCAGAATGATTGGAATGTTCTTTTTATTCTCCTCCTTCTGACTTGATAAAAGGGACTGTCTTCCTTGGATTTAGTGAATCCCTTCAGTTATTGAAAAATTCAAGGAGTATGTAGGAAATAGTCTCCAGAAGACAGTACAAGGCTTTCTGTTAAGCTGGACATTTCAAGACCCAAATAACTAATCAGAAAAATGAAAGATATGACACTGTTTTTTAATCCCATCCATAGGTGTTATACTTGGATGAAATGAACAATGTTGGGATCTCTAAGTATCAAGGTCTTAAAAGTCCTGAGATAAAGAATCCTGTATCCATTGGTACTTCTAAATTGTCTTGCTTTTTTTCTGATTTCTGGCTGATGCAGGGGACTAACTGACTGCCACTCTAAAACTAGCTGAACCGCACTATGACATCTCACCTGATATGTAAGATGTTATTGTTATAATTATTTTAAACCTCAATTTAGCATTAACTCTCCTTTTAGTGTAAACACTTACACATTATGATGACTAGAAACAGCATAGTCTCTGGCCGTCTGTCCAGATAGATCTTTAGAAGAGACATCAATATTTTGCTCAAGTAGAAGGCTGACTATACTCGCTGATCCACAACGTACAGCAAGTATCAGAGCATTTCTAAAATGACAGAGATAATTTCTCCCTTAGGAACTGTAATAAACTTATTTTAAAAGCTAATTTAATATACTTTATCAACTTAACATCTTGCCTGTCCATGTAGAATTAAAGATTTACATGCACTAAAACACATAAGCACTGGGGTGCTTAAGTGTTCATCTTTGTAAAATACCAACAAGGTTTAAAGGAAGGGACAACAAGGAAACCTCTTATCTCGGTGAGGTATTGGAAAGTAGAAGACATTAAAGTCTTTCAATGGGCAAGAAACAATGCTAGAGCCACTTATCTGAAGTGGACAAAGTTATAAGTGAAGATTTCCTTACAGCTTCCCTAGACTGATATGCTGTAATAGAAAATCAGCTAGAGGGTAAGATAAGTAAGAGCTCTCTGCTTGCTGAAAGCAGTAATATTAATAATAATGGTAAGAATAGTCATAGGAGTTTCAGTTAATGATTCCAATAAGCATGTGCTAGGCACTGAATTAAATGCCATATATATCTTCCTTACTTATGCACAATCAATTTGAAGGATATATTCTCCTACTTTTCATATATGACAACACATTTGGTGGTAAATAAGATTCCCAAGGTTATACACTTACCAAGTAAGAAAGCTAGGGATTAAACCCAGTCTTGTGTGAATCCAAAGCCTAGCTCTTTTCTCTTTATCACCCACCTACGGCTTGCCTTTATTAAAGGAAAAGTGTATCCACTTAAAACTATCTTCACTCCCTCTCTCCATACCAATTAAAAATAAAACCATCAAAATACACTGGAAATAAAAAAGGAAAAAGCTGTTGGACCCACAGTACGTGGGAATAGCAATTAATTGTCAAGTAGGGATAAGCTAACATTAATATTCTTCAAACAAGGCAACTTAAAGCAGAGTCATTGAATAGAATAAAGGATTTTCAACTCCTATTTATGTTTCATGCAGCATATTTAGCAGAAAAGCATATAAGACACAGAGGTTAAAAACTACTAGAAAAGGTTAAGAAGTTCAATACTGGGTCATAAAGTAAACTAAAAGCTAAAGTTCACATTTCATAAAATTAACATGAAATCCCTCTAGCTAACATAATATCATCTAACCAAAAACATCATACAACAAATAACATCAGTCAGTACAATAAGAGAAGATGAATCCTACTAAAACTGTTCTTCATGTTGCCCAGTCCAAACAATTCTTTTTCTACTTAACTGATTTGTGTTGATACTGATCACTATGTCCCAATAAGTATAATTTAATCTTACTAATTTATTACTTATGACTTGAGTGACTGCTATCAATCTCGAACAACACACAGATTAAAAGAAATAACTATACCTTCCACATCTGTCACGTGCATTTAAATTAGCTTTTTTCTTGATTAAAAATTTTACCACTTGCTGTTTTTGTCCATGTATGCCAAGCAAAAGTGGTGTGAGGCCATGCTGTAAAACAATATAAAATAAAAACAATATGTAACTCAAAAAATTACGTATTTCTCAGCTGAACTGGAAACTTTATATAAGATCCCATGGACTTACACTCATAGAAAGTAAATCAAATGTAGCTGCTTCCATCTCACTCTTCTGTGCTTTCCCACGTGCTGCTGCTTCCCTTGGAAACACCCCTTCGCTGCCTGACCACATCAACTCTGATCATCTCAAAAACTCACTTTCAGCATTTACTGCTTCCAAGACTCTTTGCTTCTAACCCAGCATTTGGCATGGCACTTTTGGAAGATGATTTTTTTTCCATTTAAACAAAGAGCTTCTTGAGGGCAGGGGATGTATCTTTTATCTCTATATTATACAACCCTAAGACAAAATTCTTGTGTATAAAGCAAGAATTTGAATGTAAAATATTCCTTTAGTTTCACATGTTTCACCAAAAGTTCAAGCTCCAATGTGCAATAAAAATTGCTAGTAATATTCCTACTGCCCATTTGAAAGATTTAAAGGAATTTGCACATATCCAACTCCAACTCTTCTAGAAATAACTTAAGTTTCTGAGATATAAGAATTTACATATTACACTTATGTATTCATGGTTCTTAAGCAGGAGGGTATCCAGATTTTGAGAAATTTGTTGTTGTTGTTGTTGTTAGAGACAGGGTCTCATTATGTTGACCAGGCTAGACTCGAACTCCTGAGCTCAAGGACTCCTCCCACCTCAGCCTCCCCAGCAGCTGGGACTACAGCCATGCAACACCATGCCTCGCTTCAAGGAAACATTTTTAAATGTACATATCCAGGCTTTATTAGACTTACTCTATCAAAATCTTCAGGGGAAAGCCTAGACTTGTGGATTATTTAAAAATTTTCCTGAGGTAACTGGAATGCACAACTGTAGCTGGAAGCTAGTGCAATAGACGATTACTTCAGTCTCATCTCTCATCCACATAACCAATTCCCTTTATCATTTGAGGATTTGGCCAAAAAGAGGAAAGAGTAGGAGAGAGACTCATTTGCTGAAAACATCGCATAATTTTCCCCCGTAAGAGTAGAACAAGGTCTAGTAAACTCAAAATCCAACCTGATCTTGCTCCTTATAAGCCCCTTATCGCCCACCTTCCCATCAAGATACTCTAGAGTTGAAAGCAGAGTTGAGACTCCAATTGGTCATTTTTACCAGAATAGGACACTAAGTCAGTTAATTACTTGTCGTTCCCTCTGCTCAAGTGTTTCCCACTACATTACCACCTATTCACTGCCAATCTGGATCCTCAGAGGCCTCCTGAAATTGATCTCTAAGCAGTTTACAACCCAGTAACTCCCTCTCCCAAACTGAAAACTGTCCTCCTCTAAAATTGAAAAGAACCTTCTCACCATACAAAGGAAACAAATGAATGATCAACAGCAACACACACACACACGTGCAGAGACACACACACAGAGAAAACCTCTTCATGGTCTTTCCCTCCATTACCTAATTTCCAAATTGGCCTTGATATTTCTGATTGCTGTCTTTTTCCCTTTCCGCTTCTGCCTCATGCGCAATCAGAAATATCTTAAGACTTGCCACTGAGAAAAAGACTTGTCACTGAGAAATTCATCACCTCATATCTATTACTGTTTTTTTTTTTTTTTTTTTTTTTTTGGGAACTTGCCAAAGCAGCAGGATTACTAGTCACTGAACCATGTTTGAGTTTTCTTGGAGTTTTAATGTAAAACCTATTTCCAGGGCAAATTTTGTCATTTTACATTCATTAG
>NC_037678.1:38318569-38330094 GCF_003255815.1 Theropithecus gelada | reverse complement strand
AGATAAATTAATGGCGAAAGCACTGCTCTTATACGGTGCTGATATTGAATCAAAAAACAAGGTATAGATCTACCAATTTCATCTTCAAAATACTAAAATGCATTCATTTTAACGTTGACCTGGGTAAGGGCCAGGCATTCATTTTAACGTTGACCTGGGTAAGGGCCAGTTTTCCATATTTGGAAGCTCAAGCATAACCTGAATGAAAATATTTTGAAATGAGTTAATTATCTAAGACTTTATTTTAAATATTGTTACTTTTAAAGAAGCATTCGAGGGTACAGGTTTTTTTTTAATGCTCTTGTGTTTTATGTTTTTTTTTTTTTTTTTTCAAAAAAACACTGAATTTGTAAAAGGTAATACTTTGTTGTTTTCATTTTTTTCCTGCCAGGTTTTTTTTCCCCTAATGAATGTAAAATGACAAAATTTGCCCTGGAAATAGGTTTTACATTAAAACTCCAAGAAAACTCAAACATGGTTCAGTGACTAGTAATCCTGCTGCTTGGGCAAGTTCCCCCCCCCCCCAAAAAAAACAGTAATAGATATGAGGTGATGGATTTCTCAGTGACAAGTCTTTTTCTCAGTGGCAAGTCTTAAGATATTTCTGATTGCGCATGAGGCAGAAGCGGAAAGGGAAAAAGACAGCAATCAGAAATATCAAGGCCAATTTGGAAATTAGGTAATGGAGGGAAAGACCATGAAGAGGTTTTCTCTGTGTGTGTGTCTCTGCACGTGTGTGTGTGTGTGTTGCTGTTGATCATTCATTTGTTTCCTTTGTATGGTGAGACAAGGTTCTTTTCAATTTTAGAGAAGGACAGTTTTCAGTTTGGGAGAGGGAGTTAGTGGGTTGTAAACTGCTTAGAGGTCAATTTCAGGAGGCCTCTGAGGATCCAGATTGCCAGTGAATAGGTGGTAATGTAGTGGGAAACACTTGAGCAGAGGGAACGACAAGTAATTAACTGACTTAGTGTCCTATTCTGGTAAAAATGACCAATTGGAGTCTCAACTCTGCTTTCAACTCTAGAGTATCTTGATGGGAAGGTGGGCGATAAGGGGCTTATAAGGAACAAGATCAGGTTGGATTTTGAGTTTACTAGACCTTGTTCTACTCTTACCAGGGAAAATTATGTGACGTTTTCAGCAAATGAGTCTCTCTCCTACTCTTTCCTCTTTTTGGCCAAATCCTCAAATGATAAAGGGAATTGGTTATGTGGATGAGCGCTGAGACTGAAGTAATCGTCTATTGCACTAGCTTCCAGCTAGAGTTGTGCATTCCAGTTACCTCAGGAAAATTTTTAAATAATCCACAAGTCTAGGCTTTCCCCTGAAGATTTTGATAGAGTAAGTCTAATAAAGCCTGGATATGTACATTTAAAAATGTTTCCTTGAAGCGAGGTATGGTGTTGCATGGCTGTAGTCCCAGCTGCTGGGGAGGCTGAGGTGGGAGGAGTCCTTGAGCTCAGGAGTTCGAGTCTAGCCTGGTCAACATAATGAGACCCTGTCTCTAACAACAACAACAACAACAACACATTTCTCAAAATCTGGATACACTTCTGCTTAAGAACCATGAATACATAAGTGTAATATGTAAATTCTTATATCTCAGAAACTTAAGTTATTTCTAGAAGAGTTGGAGTTGGATATGTGCAAATTCCTTTAAATCTTTCAAATGGGCAGTAGGAATATTACTAGCAATTTTTATTGCACATTGGAGCTTGAACTTTTGGTAAAACATGTGAAACTAAAGGAATATTTTACATTCAAATTCTTGCGTTATACACAAGAATTTTGTCTTAGGGTTGTATAATATGGAGATAAAAGATACATCCCCTGGCCTCAAGAAGCTCTTTGTTTAAATGGAAAAAAAATCATCTTCCAAAAGTGCCATGCCAAATGCTGGGTTAGAAGCAAAGAGTCTTGGAAGCAGTAAATGCTGAAAGTGAGTTTTTGAGATGATCAGAGTTGATGTGGTCAGGCAGCGAAGGGGTGTTTCCAAGGGAAGCAGCAGCACGTGGGAAAGCACAGAAGAGTGAGATGGAAGCAGCTACATTTGATTTACTTTCTATGAGTGTAAGTCCATGGGATCTTATATAAAGTTTCCAGTTCAGCTGAGAAATACGTAATTTTTTGAGTTACATATTGTTTTTATTTTATATTGTTTTACAGCATGGCCTCACACCACTTTTGCTTGGCATACATGGACAAAAACAGCAAGTGGTGAAATTTTTAATCAAGAAAAAAGCTAATTTAAATGCATGTGACAGATGTGGAAGGTATAGTTATTTATTTTAATCTGTGTGTTGTTCGAGATTGATAGCAGTCACTCAAGTCATAAGTAATAAATTAGTAAGATTAAATTATACTTATTGGGACATAGTGATCAGTATCAACACAAATCAGTTAAGTAGAAAAAGAATTGTTTGGACTGGGCAACATGAAGAAGAGTTTTAGTAGGATTCATCTTATTGTACTGACTGATGTTATTTGTTGTATGATGTTTTTGGTTAGATGATATTATGTTAGCTAAAGGGATTTCATGTTAATTTTATGAAATGTGAACTTTAACTTTTAGTTTACTTTATGACCCAGTATTGAACTTCTTAACCTTTTCTAGTAGTTTTTAACCTCAGTGTCTTATATTCTTTTCTGCTAAATATGCTGCATGAAACATAAATAGGAGTTGAAAATCCTTTTTTCTATTCAATGACTCTGCTTTAAGTTGCCTTGTTTGAAGAATATTAATGTTAGCTTATCCCTACTTGACAATTAATTGCTATTCCCACATACTGTGGGTCCAACAGCTTTTCCTTTTTTATTTCCAGTGTATTTTGATGGTTTTATTTTTAATTGGTATGGAGAGAGGGAGTGAAGATAGTTTTAAGTGGATACACTTTTCCTTTAATAAAGGCAAGCCGTAGGTGGGTGATAAAGAGAAAAGAGCTAGGCTTTGGATTCACACAAGACTGGGTTTAATCCCTAGCTTTCTTACTTGGTAAGTGTATGACCTTGGGAATCTTATTTACCACCAAATGTGTTGTCATATATGAAAAGTAGGAGAATATATCCTTCAAATTGATTGTGCATAAGTAAGGAAGATATATATGGCATTTAATTCAGTGCCTAGCACATGCTTATTGGCATCATTAACTGAAACTCCTATGACTATTCTTACCATTATTGTTAATATTACTGCTTTCAGCAAGCAGAGAGCTCTTACTTATCTTACCCTCTAGCTGATTTTCTATTACAGCATATCAGTCTAGGGAAGCTGTAAGGAAATCTTCACTTATAACTTTGTCCACTTCAGATAAGTGGCTCTAGCATTGTTTCTTGCCCATTGAAAGACTTTAATGTCTTCTACTTTCCAATACCTCACCGAGATAAGAGGTTTCCTTGTTGTCCCTTCCTTTAAACCTTGTTGGTATTTTACAAAGATGAACACTTAAGCACCCCAGTGCTTATGTGTTTTAGTGCATGTAAATCTTTAATTCTACATGGACAGGCAAGATGTTCAGTTGATAAAGTATATTAAATTAGCTTTTAAAATAAGTTTATTACAGTTCCTAAGGGAGAAATTATCTCTGTCATTTTAGAAATGCTCTGATACTTGCTGTACGTTGTGGATCAGCGAGTATAGTCAGCCTTCTACTTGAGCAAAATATTGATGTCTCTTCTAAAGATCTATCTGGACAGACGGCCAGAGACTATGCTGTTTCTAGTCATCATAATGTGTAAGTGTTTACACTAAAAGGAGAGTTAATGCTAAATTGAGGTTTAAAATAATTATAACAATAACATCTTACATATCAGGTGAGATGTCATAGTGCGGTTCAGCTAGTTTTAGAGTGGCAGTCAGTTAGTCCCCTGCATCAGCCAGAAATCAGAAAAAAAGCAAGACAATTTAGACGTACCAATGGATACAGGATTCTTTATCTCAGGACTTTTAAGACCTTGATACTTAGAGATCCCAACATTGTTCATTTCATCCAAGTATAACACCTATGGATGGGATTAAAAAACAGTGTCATATCTTTCATTTTTCTGATTAGTTTTTTGGGTCTTGAAATGTCCAGCTTAACAGAAAGCCTTGTACTGTCTTCTGGAGACTATTTCCTACATACTCCTTGAATTTTTCAATAACTGAAGGGATTCACTAAATCCAAGGAAGACAGTCCCTTTTATCAAGTCAGAAGGAGGAGAATAAAAAGGACATTCCAATCATTCTGATGTTTCCCTTGTTTCTGTTGCTGCGTTGTTGTCACTCAAACTGGTCCTGCTGCCTGGTAATGGTTGACCTTTGACACCAAGATGCCCTTACTGATTCAGATCCCTCCAGTCTTTAAGTTCCCATATCTATGCTTCTATGCTCAGCCATTGTTCCCAAAGCACCAGCACCCTGCTCTGGCAGCTGGGCATCCTGACTTGATCTGCAGACAATGTGAGCAAATTGACACTTCCCCCCATATTCAGAACCTAATGTGGAAACCACATCTTAGCCAAGAATTAGCTGAGACCTTCATGGTACGAGATCCTTTGAGGCTGTTTTTGGTCTTTTCTCTGGCAGATATTAATTGGGCTTGTTCTAAAGGGTCAGAGGGGTTCAAATAATGTGACAGAAAGAGATCAGTGTTTGTTTCTTCTTCTTTGCTATCAGATCTGTACTGTGAGGCACCTTTATATTCTGTATAGAATCTTAGGCAGTAGAAAGTCCCATATGAACCTTCTCTGAACAGTGGCTCCCAGTTGTGGTCGGCCCTTGAGTGATCTGTTTTACATGATAATGAAAATCATCCAAGCTACTTTCATCTGTAACTCAAGATTTTAAAATATTTTCAAATTCTACCTCACAGGGAGCCATTGAAGAGAATTCTCAAGTAGGTTAGTCGGACTTAACAGAACCAAGCCCTGTGCATGACTCATCACTAATCATGCGTAAAAGTAGGGCTTTGTGCTTGCTTCCGCAGCACATATCCTAAAATGGAAACAATACAGAGAAAATTAGCATGGCTTCTGCATAAGGAAGCAGCACAAATTTTTGAAGCATTCCATAGTTTGGTCAGTCACTGGAAGGTCATTTGACTATTTGCTGACTAGCTCTAAGGAAACAGTGTGAATCAAAGCAAAATGGGTGCCACCAAAATATTGAAATTGTGATTTGAACTAAAAAAATAGTCATGTAAGATGGTCTATGAGGTGACTCAGAGCTGAATAATGTGTTTGGTGCAAAATATGTTGTTAGTGTGTATGTCAAAAATTAGAGAATGTCAACTTACAACTTCATGGAAACTAAAAAACATATAGGTAGAGTTTTGGTCTCCATGTCAGCTGGAATTGAACATCAATATAAACCATTATCCTAAGAAAAATCTGCTGGCTCAGAGTTGGAGTCCGTAGAGAAGGATCACTGGTCCAAGCCAGGTCTTAACATCCATTGGTTTTTCTGCCCTTGGTGTGGTTGGTCAACTCCGTAATAGTGGACACTCACATTATCTACTTTAATGAGATATTTATGAGTAAATTTAGTTACAAACTAAGACGTAGTTGAGATGCCCAGAATTATAAGCCCTAAGGAGCAGGAAAACTAAGAAGCAAAATTAAGACTTAATAACATTTGCTAAAAACTATAACATTTGCATATTAGAACCTATGAACAAAATATGCATTGGGTTTTATTTGGGATTCCAAGATAATTTTAGTTATAATGTTTAGGAACAGATTATTCCTTTGCTTTACTATTTCTCTGAGCATTTTAAAAATGTTATCTTCTTAAATCTTTATAACGACCTAGTGAAATAAGGAGGCAAAGTCCTTCCTTTGTTGAAGAAGACAAGTAAGTCATCCAAGAACAAAGAGCTGTTCATTATGGAGCTAGGACTTAAGCAGAGTTGGAACACTTTCTATTATGTCATGCTAATGCAAGCTAATTTACTGGGTCACACTGCTCTCGATTTATGAGCATTTCACCCTACATTTTTGTCTTCTTTACTTAGAAGCTTCAAGAGAAGTTTGTAGAATGTACTCATAAATGGATGGGATAATACTGTTAAGTTCTGATATTATGATATTGTTTGAAATACTCTAAGAATTTTACATTTGGTAAGTTTTTTACATCAGTATTAAAATAGTAATTTGGTTTATTACATTTTTATACATAGAATTTGCCAATTACTTTCTGACTGCAAAGAAAAACAGATGCTAAAAATCTCTTCTGAAAACAGCAATCCAGGTAACACTTGTGATAGTGAATTACTTTAGGTCAGTTGTCCCCAATCTTTTTGGTACCAGGGACCGGTTTTGTGGAAGACAGTCTTTCTATGGGCTGGGGGAAGGTGGGGATAGTTTCAGGATTATTCAGTCATGTTACGTTTATTGTGCTACTTTATTTATATTATTATTACATTGTAATCTATAATGAAATAATTATACGACTTACCATCATGTAGAATCTGTGGAAGCTCTGAGCTTATTTTTCTGCAACTAGATGGTCTCATCTGGGGGCAACATGAGACAGTGACAGATCATCAGGCATTAGTTTCTCATAGGAAGCACACAACCTAGATCCCTCGGATGGGCAGTTCACAACAGGGTTCATGCTCCAATGAGTATCTAATGCTATCACTGATCTAGGAAGGGGCAGAGTTCAGGCAATAATATGAGCCATTATTATTGGTTGGCTGTAAGTACAGGTGAAGCTTCCCTGGTTTGCCTGCTGCTCACCTCTTCCTGTGTGGTGTGGTTCATAATAATCCATGGACTGCTACCGGTCTGTAGCATGGGAGTTGAGGACCCCTGCTCTGGGTGGTCCTACCATAGATAAAAAAGTAAAAGTAAGGAACTTTTGATCTCAAAAGAATGCTGAAGCAAAGTTATGTTACATATGCTTGTCCCAACAAGGTCTCACTTACTGACTTCATTCCTCCTCATTTGAAGTTGGAAAGAGACACATTTACTTTGTTGGAACAAGATGTGCTCTTCTATCTGCTGGTTAGTGGTCATGATAACAGCAATTTTGTTAGAACAAATGCTCTGCTACCATTTGCCAAAAGATTGTCATAATAAATATACAAATTTCTCAACTCTAGGCTCAGGAGATTATAATAAAATTAGAAAAATGTTTCATAATAACAACAATGCTAGTATGGTACCTGGTTGTGGACACCTAATACATTGTATAACTCAAACGGTATGAGGACACCTTTAATTTAGCCATCAATTTCTCAAAGAACTTTTGTAAGTTGGGTTTTATAAGTTGCAGGAGATAAAGATGGAGCAGACGTAATTTTGATCTTTAAGGTGCTCATAATAGAGTTGTCTCTATTTCATTTCTGTGCTTTTTCAATAGAATTTACAAAGAAAATATTTCCATTTATGTTTTCACTTCACTTAACAAATAACTATCGAATGTCTTTTAGATACTAACCATTTTTCTAATGCAACAGAACACAACAGAACACAATTAAAAATACAGACAGGAGCTTTTTATTATCATTGTCATTATTTTTTTATTTTACTACTTTATTCAGTTCTTACTGTGTGTTAGATGCCCACTGGAAGCTTATAATTTATTATATATTGATTATGTGCCAGACATATGTGTTGAGGAATGAAAGTTCTGGTAAAAAAAAAAAAAAAAAGTAGGTATGATTCAAGGGAAGCATGCAGAGTGAGAAGAATTTTTCTAGGTAAAGAATCAGAAGAATAATGTTTGACAGAAGGAACATGCAACAAGATTGTGTGTTGGCCAGAAGGAACATCTAAGGAGATTGCCTGTTTGGCACGAAGAGCAGCAAGTGCAAAAGACAAGATGCTTGAGTGAACTTTGCAGGGTTTCTGAGCAGTTCACTTTTGCTAGCACCAAAAGTGTGAGATACCAGAGGTTGGGAATGAGGTGAATACTTAGCTAAGGCAAGCTTATGACAGACTTTTTAATACTACAGAAATGAGTAGGTTTTATCCTGTGGGCCATGGGAAGTTTACCAGGTAGAATGCTTTGGACTGCAAATACTGATGAGCAGTGGCGAAAACAGTAGGAACCAGAGTTGTTTTGTTTGTTCGGTGATATCCTAGGGATCCCTCTTGTCCCTCTTTCTGTGCTGTCAACAGTGTTTTATTCATGTCTCCTTTCATGGTTGGCTAATCTGCAACAGCTCCAAATATCTTTTTCTCACAACACAACATCTCAAGGGCTTCTTTTCTTCACCTGTGTTTTCTAAACAGGGAGAAAACTTAGAAGCACACAAGGGGCTTCCTGTAACATTTCTTTGGTTGTGTTACACTACCTGCTCATTCCCAAACCAGGCACTGGGAATGCAAATACGTGATTAGCTTAGAATTAACGTTTCTCTTTCTGAGGCTGAGGAGGGAGATTGGGATAATAAACATCCCAATAGACTTGTGTTTCTTCTGCAAGAAAGAATAAGGAATGGCTATTGGTAGAGAGTGAACAATGTTTGCTGCAGGGGCTCATTGGAGACATTGGAGCAGGGGAGTCACAAGATTAAATTTGAGTATTAAGGCATTCTGGTTATGGTGTAAAATGGGTTAGCAAGCTTTTCCTGTAAAGGACCAGGCGGGAAATATTTTAGACTATGTGGTCTCTGTCATAACTACTTACCCCTGCTATTGTCTGCTGTTGTAGAGTGAAAGCCACCATGATTCTATGAAAGCAAACAGGCATGACTGAGCTCCTATAAAACTTTATTTACAAGCCATAAGGCAGATTTAATTTGGACTGTGGCCTATAGTTTCCTGGGATTGGTGGAAGGTTACCATGGAAAGAAACCAGGAGACAAAGGAAACTTTTGCAATAGTCAGCTATAGTTTCTGTCACACATCCTTGGACTAGTATCGATGTGTTATAAGGTTTTCACCCATCCATGGTGGAATAAAGTTAGGAATCTCAGTTACTCATTTTAATATGTTGGCCTTTGTTTTTATGGTGTTATGCCTTTTTATTTGTTTTGCTTAATTTTTTTCATGTAAGAACTAACATTAGTAGTTGACGGTTTTCTTTTAAATGGAAGCCATTTTGTAAAGTTTATGTTCCCAGTGGCAGTGGGAATATAAAGCAGAGGCAGAAGAGAGGTATAGTCTATATGATTTAGTGATAATTGAATGAGAAAGGCTTGGGGAACCGAGAGAAATGTCAGATGATTTACAGGTTTCCAGGTCGTACACTAGTATTTAACCTGATATGAGGAAGGAGTAGGAAATTTTCTGGTGAATACAGAAGAGCAAAGAGCTGCAGGTCAGCAGGAATGACCATTTTTTTCCTATGCATGTTTAATGGAATATTCATGTAGGATATTTTGAGTAGGTAATTGGATAACCAGCATTTATAACTCACATCATACTAGTTTGACTCTCAGTAGCAAGACTTGTCAAAGATCAAAGAATCTGAAAGTTGATGAAAATGTCCATGTGTATCACCATCAGTGACCGAAAGTCAGCATCCACAGAACACAGAATTGGGACAGGTGAACTTAATAGATAAAGATGGATATCAGAGTTGTGTTCCTCTTAGCGAATGATAGTCTCCATGACCTGTGTGAGTCATGGCTGCCAGAAAAGAAAGAGAGCAAGGAGTGTATTAAAGAAGCACAGCAAATTCAGTCCTAGAGTGCCCTGCTTGACTTCATGTCATAGTTCTGATTTCTAAAATACTATTTTCTGCAAAATATGCTTTCCGTTTCTCCCCTCTTTTAGCCTGCAACCAAACAGAATCCCTTCAGTGGGGCATTTTTGTGTTCTTCCTTTAAAAACATCAACATATAAATAACAAAAAGAAGTAAGAGAAAGAGTGTTTTTTTGTAGGCTAGTATTTAACGTAAACTTGAGAGTGAGTACCAAGATTATACTTAGAATTTACAGAACGGGTAGGAAGATGAGATAGAAATCTAACGATTACTGACTCAAACACAGTGTAGTTTCATTGCTTTATTGTCACATCTCTGAATTCACAACTATGAATTATATTCGTATGCACTATAACTTTAGAAAGCACCTTCCCAAACCAAATATTAAGTGATTGATTATGATTTCATTGACTTATTATAGAATTGACTTTCCAAGTGCTCATGAGAATTATTGAGAATTTGCTACATAGTAACATCTCAGCTGTGTCCACAAGAGCTATCTGTCACCTTGTCTTAATGACTATTGGCTCACTAGGAATATTGGTTTTGGCATTAAAATGATATTTTTCTAAATGCAGATAGGACCAGGGATCACTCTTGAACATTAATGTCCAAGCATCTTAAAATTACACATCAGGTTTCATAATCTGACTTCTGCCCCACTCTCCATCTTTAGCCCTTTTCCCTGTGCGCCCTTTCTCTGGCATTACTGAGCTGCTGGTAATGTCCTACTCACTCATTCACTCTTTCAGGCCTCACTCCTGCTCTTGCTGCTGTGTGGAATGCTGTTACCCTTTCCTTCCCTCTACCGCTTTTAATCTGGCTAGCCTCAATATTTCAGTCTGTGCTTGGGCATGTGTTCTAGAAAAGCCATCCCTGATACGCTTTATTTTCATTGTTTTTAAACCCTAATGCCTAGCATGTATGTAGCAGGACTCAATAAGAAATTTCTGAGTAAAATAAGGACTGTTTTTACAAAGATGATGTGCAGGACTGTTCTCTGCAGTCTTGGAGCAGAGGGGACAGACATGTGGGGGAATAATGTACAGTTCAGGTGGTAAAGATGCGGTAGAAAAATCAGTGAAGTCACAAGGCAGCCTCAAGAAGGAGGTACCTTTTTATCTGGGGAAAGACATGCAGAATCAAGGAAGACTTCACATATCATTGTTTTAAAAGATGAAAATAAGGCCAGTTGTTGTGTCTCACAACTGTAATCCCAGCATTTTGGGGGGCTGGAGGAGGTGGATCACAAGGTCAAAAGATTAAGAACATCCTGGCCAATCATGAAACACCATCTCTACTACAAATATGAAAATTAGCTGGTCATGATGGTGCATGACTGTAATCCCAGCTTCTTGGGAGAGTGAGACAGGAGAATCTCTTGAACTAGGGAGTCAGAGGTTACAGTGAGCTGAGATTGTGCCACTGCACTCCAGCCTGGTGACAGAGAAAGACCCTGGCTCAAACTCCCAAGAAGCTGGGATTACAAAAAAGCAACGAAATTACCTTTGTCATTATAGTAGAGGGAAACATTTTAGATATTAGGAGGACATTGTGCACTAATAAAAGTGTCAGTAGTAGTTTTGGAAATCATTTATAAGGTACTATTGTTGCAGAAAACAGGAGGCAGGAGAGACCCAGTGGGTGAAACAGGAGGATTTTATTTAGGTGCACACCAGTTCAGTGGATTTGCATCCAAATGCTGAGTCCTGAACAAAGACAGAGCCTGGCTTATAAAGGCAAGCTTACAGAAGCAGAACAAAGGCAGTTAATCATATAGTGACAGTTTTGCAACCTCAGCATAGCTTGTGACTTTGCAACTACATTGAAGGAAAAGAGGAACTTGCAAAATATAAACATTTGTACAAATAGCTATGAGTAAATGCTGAG
>NC_037678.1:38185927-38318396 GCF_003255815.1 Theropithecus gelada | reverse complement strand
TTTACCAGATAGAATGCTTTGGACTGCAAATACTGATGAGCAGTGGCTAAAACAGTAGGAACCAGAGTTGTTTTGGTTGTTCGGTGATATCTTAGGTATCCCATTTGTTCCTCTTTCAGCTGTGCTGTTGGCAGTGTTTTATTCATGTCTCCTTTCAGGGTTGGCTAATCGCAGCAGCTCCAAACATCTTGTTCTCACAGCACAACATCACAAGAGCTGCTTTTCTTCACATGTGTCTTTTAAACAGGGAGAAAACTTAGAAGCATGCAAGGGGCTTCCTGTAACATTTCATTGGCTGGGTCACATCACATGCTCATTCCCAAACCAGGCACTGGGAAGGCAAATATGTGATTAGCTTAGAATAAACATTTCTGTTTCTGAGGCTGAGGAGGGGGATTGAGATAATAAATATCCCAATAGACTTGTGTTTCTTCTGCAAGAAAGAATAAGGCATGGCTATTGCAAGGGAGCCCACAGTATTTGCTGCAGAGGCTCATTGGAGACATTTGAGCAGGGGAATTGCAATATTAAATTTTAGTACTAAGGCCTTCTGGTCATGGTGTAAAACGAGTTAGCAAGCTTTTTCTGTAAAGGACCAGGTGGGTCATATTTGAGGTTATGTGGTCTCTATCATATCTACTTACCCTGCTGTTGTTTGCTGTTGTAGTGTGAAAGCCACGATGATTCTACGTAAGCAAACAGGCATGACTGAGCTCCTATAAAACTTTATTTACAAAGCCATAGGCAGATTAGATTTGGCCTGTGGCCTATAGTTTGCTGGAATTGATGGAAGGGAACCAGGTAAAGAAACCAGGAGACAAAGGAAGCTTTTGCAGTAGTGAACTATGGTTTCCTTGTCACACATCCTTGGACTAGTATCAGTGTATTAGAAGGTTTTCACCCATCCATGGTGAAATAAATAAAGTTCAGAATCTCAGTTACTCATTTTAATATGTTGGCCTTTTTTTGGTGTTATGCTTTTTTCATTTGTTTTGCTTAATTTTTTTCATGTAAAAAACGCATTAATAGTTGGCATTTTCTTTTAAATAAAAACCATTTTGTAAATGTTTATGTTCCCAGTGGTAGTGGGAGTATAAAGCAGAGGCAGAAAAGAGGTATAGTCAATATGATTTAGTGATAATTGAGTGAGAAAGGTTTGGGGCACAGAGAGAAATGTCAGATAATTTCCAGCTTTCCAGGTTGTACACTAGTATTTAACCTGGATGTGAGGCTTTCATAATCTGCCTTCTGCCTCACTCTCCATCTTTAGCCCTTTTCCCTGTGTGCCCTTTCTCTAGCATTGATGACCTGCTGGTAATGCCCTGCTCACTCATCCTTCTATTGCAGGCAAATCCTTTCCCTCTTTTAGGCCTCGCTCCTGCCCTTGCTGCTGCATGGCATGCTGTCATCTTTTCCTGCCTCTACCCTTTTAATCTGGCTAGCCTCAATATTTCAGTCTCTGCTTAGGCATGTGTTCTAGAAAAGCCATCCCTGACATGCCTTATTTTCATTCTTTTTAAACCCTAATGCCTAGCCTAGCATGTATGTAGCAGGACTCAGTAAGAAATTTCTGAGTAAAATGTGAGTAAGACGATGTGCAGGATTGTCCTCTGCAGTCTTGGAGCAGAGGGGACAGACACGTGGAGGAATAATGCACAGTTCAGGTGGTAAAGATGCAGTAGAAAAATCATTGAAGTACTAAGGCAGCCTCAGGGAGGGAGGTACCTGTTTATTTGGGGAAAGACATGCAGAATCAAGGAAGACTTCACACAGCATTGTTTTAAGAGATGAAAAGAAGGCTGAGTGTGGTGGCTCATGCCTGTAATCCCAGCATTTTGGGGGGCTGGAGCGGGTAGATCACAAGGTCAGAAGATCAGGACCATCCTGGCCAATGGTGAAACCCCATCTCTACTACAAATACGAAAATTAGCTGGGTATGGTGGTGTGTGCCTGTAATCCCGGCTTGACAGGAGAATCACTTGTACCAGGGAGTTGGACGTTGCAGTGAGCTGAGAATGCACCACTGCACTCCAGGCTGGTGACAGAGTAAGACCCCAGCTTAAAAAAAAAAAGAAAAAAAAAAAAAGAAAAAAAATAAATTTGTCAGAATCCTGGAGGGAAACATTTTAGATGTTAGGAAGACATTGTACACTAATAAAGGTGTCAGTCAGTAGTAATTTTGGAAATCATTTATAAGGTACTATTGTTGCAAAAAACAGGAGGCAGGAGAGACCCTGTGGGTGAAACAGGAGGATTTCATTTAGGTGCACATCAGCTCAGCAGATTTGCATCCAAAAGCTGAGCCCTGAACAAAGGGAGGGCTTGGCTTATATAGGCAAGCTTCCAGAAGCAGAATAAAGGCAATTAATCATATAGTGACAGTTTTGCAACCTCAGCATAGCCTGTGAGCTTGCAGCTGCTTTGAAGAAAAACAGAAAGTTGCAAAATATATGCATTTATAAAAATAGCTATGAGTAAATGCTAAGGGGAAGGGGAGACGGGAAAGGAATTTGTTTTCTTAACCTTGCTCTGGGATGTCTGGAGCCCATACCTGTGGGCTCTGGCTTCTCAGACAGGGTCACCACGACCTTTCCTGGGTCCTGCCTGTTGCTATCCTTAGAGTCAGAGTAGCTAAGTGCAGGAAAACTAAATTTTCTTTTCATTACATTTACTGCTTCACTGTTAGGAAGTGGAGAACAACATACCGTGTCACCTTATACGTTTCTACTGTATTTTAAAGTTGTGTTTCTGGTGGTTTTGTTCATTTCTGTTGGGTGGATGAATTTGTGAGTGAATCACATCAGGTGTCTCCCCAAGTGGTTTGTTGAAGTTTTGGATAATTATTTCCTAAGTAACTATTTCATGAAAGACTAAACCCTGAATTTATGAAATAAAATAAAATGTTGTCTTAAATCTATTTTTATAAAGACAATAGTTTTTAACTGTTCTAAGTGGTTCATTTTAACTGAATACATGGATTTCTCAACAGAACAAGACTTAAAGCTGACATCAGAGGAAGAGTCACAAAGGCTTAAAGGCAGTGAAAATAGCCAGCCAGAGGCATGGAAACTTTTAAATTTAAATTTTTGATTTAATGTTGTTTTCTTTGCTTTAATAATATTAGATAGTCCAAATGAAATTACCTTTCGGGCTAGGTTTTGAGAATCAATAGATTCTATTTTTTAAGAATTTAAAAATAGATTCTTAAAATTTATTTTAATAAATTCAGCAATCTCATTAACAGAAGAATCAATGGATTCTAATTGACATTTGATATTTAACTTCAAAAACATAACCACTGTGAAATTTAAAATACTCTAATTTTGCAGTATTCTTATTTAAAATATTCTTATCTGCCTTTTCGATTAGCTTATAGCTAATCTTTCCTTTTGGAATAGAGGCAAAAACAAATTCCAGAACTTTGTTCTTTTATTTTTAAAACACCCTAACATGATAAAGTAACATCAATTATTGGATTATATTATTAAGCAATAGAATTATGAACAATGTAATCCTGATGGTCCCTGAGCTGGATTCATGGTTAAGGAGCAATCATGGCCAGTGATTGAAAATCTGCAGTTTTCTCTTGTCAGTCACTGATACCAAGGTTAAAGATATATTCTGCCTTGTGGTCTCTCATTGACCTCAGCGTTTCTGTTCAGGGAGGGAATCAGGTTCATAAAAGCAACCCAACTGCCTATTCCAAGAATCACATCTTGCAGAATGGGACCTTTGGTGTTGATGCACAAACACAGTAACATTCGAACTTACTTCAGTTGCAGAAAATCAGTACAGATTATCAAACAATTTTATCCACTGTCATTAGTACACATTATAGAACTAGACTTAAGCACATAATCTAGATTCATAACACTCTCATATTACAGCATATAATTTCAATTAAAATTTAAGAATTTGCATTTCCTTCTGTTTGGCGTTTATTTCAACTCCTAATAATTTAAAGCGTGCATACAGTTCAGTTAGGAATCTTTTAAAAAAAGGACTTCAGTGCAGTGTAGGGGCTCACTAGTTAGGGTTTCGTGAGGTAAACCCTTTTCAAGTGAGGAAGCCTTTGAAACACTACAAATCATCTGCTAATTCATTTTTGGTAGATCTAACACATAACAAATTAAGTTTAGTCCAAACAAATGGTGAAAAGTTAAGTTTGCTGGTTCATGTTTTTCTTCTCCCTTTATCTAAGGTGAATTATTTTTCACATGTTAGAAGCCAGTGATGTGGCAGTAGCTACATGTAGATTAAAAAGTTAATTCTTAATTTTAATTATTTAATTATTTTAACAGTTAAATTTGAAGTTTAATTATTTTCTTATTTTTCATTGTCCATACTTGATTACTGAAGAATAAAATTATTTTAAAAACATAAATTCCGAAAGAGGAGACATCACGGAAATACAGCAAGCAGATTAACCTTCTGTTTTTGCATTTGCAGAAAATGTCTGAAGAACCAGAAATAAATAAGGATTGTGATAGAGAGGTATACCTTTATATTCAGATGTTTCTGTTGAATTAGATTTTTATGTTACATTGTTTAACAAAGTGTAGTAAGTTTAGGCATACACGATCCTATCGTGTAAGTAGCATAAATCACCAGTGAAAAATTTAATATTTAACTCAGAAAGAATTCTGTATACTGAGTTTTAAAGAGATGCAAACCCTAGAGATGTTCTTTCATTATTATGGAATAATCCTGAATGGTGCCTTAAAATGCTAAGTAATGCCACTTTAGGAGCTTTGGATCAGTCATTTTATCTTTCTTGGTTTTAGTCTGATTATCAATAGATAATGTGGCTAAAGAGGACAGTTTCTTATTCTGTGTATTTTCCAGCTGGAAAATTGTATGGCTATTGAATGTGAAATCTGGGGAGCATCTCATTTTCTGGAATTCCACGCTTGTGCCTCAGCAGCTTCACTCTGCTCCTTGTGTTGTGGTGAACTTTTGGTTCCCATGTTTTCGATATCCCAGGAACCAAATGAAAAAGGAATGATCAAAGGCAGTGGGAGAAGAATATCTTAGTGCAGAAAAGGGCCATCTTCCTTTCTACTCCTGAAGCCCCACAGTGTTTCATCCTCTAAATCTGACCGTTGGATGTAAAATCTAGGTGGTAAAGACAGGAGACACAATTTGCGTCTTTGTCTTTTTATGTGTGTGTTCCCACGAGTCAAATGGGGTAAATACATATATAAGATTCTGAAGAGTGGTTGGGAATAAAAGCATAAAATGAAGGAGGGCCCTTTTTGAATTTTGGAAAATTCTGTTTTATTCAGTAAAACAGAAATCAAGCAAACGTTTCAAAAATTTTAGTGAGATACTAATGATAATTACATCATAAAATTATATGCTACTAGTTCTGTATATATGATTAAATTTAAATGTGAAATATTTTTAATGACTAAAATAATAATAAACTGTTCAAGTGATAAAATCAATTGAAAAGATCCTTTCTATTCAATAAAGCGATAACCATCCTTAATATCAAACTTCCACTCAAGGTTGAAGAAGAAGTGAAGAAACACGGAAGCAGTCATGTGGGATTACCAGAAAACCTGACTGATGGTGCCGCTGCTGGCAATGGTGATGATGGATTAATTCCACAAAGAAAGAGCAGAACACCTGAAAGTCAGCAATTTCCTGACACTGAGAATGAAGAGTGTCACAGGTAAGCCTATGGCAACATTTAACAGGAGACAACCATGTGCTGTCAAACTAATCCTAATTTGGGCTAATATTCATGATGAACACATTTTATACTTTTACTATGATATTCAGCCTTGCCTGGTAATCAGAAAAATGAAAATCAGCAAACAATGAGTTACCATTTTTTCCGGTCATTAATTTATTTGAAAAATAACCAGTATTGGCAAATGTGAGGGAAAAGGCATTTTCTTTTCTTTTTAGCGAACTTTTATTTTAGCTTCTTGGGTACATGTGCAGGTTTGTTATATGGGTAAACTGTATCATGGAGGTTTCAGCTACATAAGAAGCAAAATACCCAAAAGGTAGTTTTTTGGTCCTCTCCCTCCTGCCATGCTCCATCCTCAAGTAGGCCCCAGTGTCTGTTATTTTCCTGTTTGTGTCCATGAGTTCTCATTGTTTAGTTCCCACTAATGAGTAAGAATATGTGGCATTTGATTTTGTGTTCCTACATTAGTTTGCTTAGGATAGTGGCCTCCAGCTCCATCCGTGTTGCTGCAAAGGAAATGGTTTTGTTGAAAAAGACATTTCATACACTGTTAGTATACACTTTGAGCATTAATTTAGTGGCATATTCACACACACATATGTAACATAGTAAGGATATATAATACATGTAAAGGATGTTTGTATAGATATGTTACATATATACTTACCTATATATTTATTACAGCATTATTATATCAAAAAGTTGGAGCTAGTCTAATTCCTAATCAATAGGAAATAGCTCAGTTTCCATACCCCCAAAATAAGGTAGTATACAACCATTTTTTTTAAGATGAGGTTAGATCTAGAGAATACTGATTATTTCACAATTAAAATGTATTTAAAGCATTTAGTTTGATGATGCATCTGAAGAATTCTTGTTAGAATTCTTGTAATATCTGCTGTGTTACAAATGGAAGCTACATGCTACATTGACACTGTACTTTGTTAGCCACAAGATTGCTAGTGACTAAATTTGTGTTGTCAGTGGCCTGAGTGCTGAAATATTGGACCCTCAATCTGAATATTGCCGAGGGATTATATGTGGGGATCTAGATTTAATATAAACATTTCAGTGTATTGGGTAAAAATTTTATTAAAATACATCAAAGGATCTTTTATCTACTGAACCAGGAGTTGTCCAGCTTTTTCTGCAAATATTTTAGGCTTTGTGGACTATATATATTTATTTTCTTGAGACAGGGTCTTGCTCTGTTGCCCAGGCTGGAGTGCAGTTGTGTGATCACGGCTCACTGCAGCCTTGACTTTCTGGGCTCTAGTGATCCTCCCCTCTCAGCCTCTCTACTAGCTGGGGCCACGGGTGTGCAACGTCACACCCAGCTAATTGACTCCATGGACTGTAGAGTCAGTGAGCCTGGCTGCGTTGCAAGATACTTGACTTATAAAAACCGGCAGTGGGCTGGATTTTGGCCACAGGTGCTTATTTTCCGACCCTTGTGCTAAAAGGAAGGTGCTGCTAATGCAGTGACTCTTATTTGTAAAAGTCCCCTGCGTGTGACATTATCCTTCCTTTGAGAAAAGGATATATTTCAGTATTCACCTCACCGTATTTTTCAACAGTGGCTTCATAAAATTTTTAAAATAAAAATAAGATTGTTTTCTGCATTTCCCACTTTATTCCTGTTAGTAGAACTCAGTATTTTACTGTGATCAATGACTTTGTATATTTGATGAGTATCAAGTCTCCTAGAATTGGCTGATTTTTATCAAGCAAGAAATACTCTCCCTGAAACTTTCAGTGTTTCTTGGTCTTTATGTATCAGCATGAACAAAATGATAATCAGCTTATGTAATCTAGAAATGTTCAAGGGACCTTTAATATCTCAGTCTGGCATTTTTTAATGCCATATGTATATGATTTTTATAACCTTTAAAATACGTAATTGTTATATAAAATTTGAAAACTCCACCTGCTATATACAATTTGAAAACTGCTATTGCTTGTCTATCACTTTTCCATGACTGTGGAAGAAAATTACATCATTCTCAGTCATGACTGTGTTAAGTATGATGTCCTTAAAAGAACTATCTACACTCACGAACTCAGGTTTTCTTTCTGTTCACTCTTGATCTCAATGCCAGTAAGTCTTCGGTGTCAGCACTCCTCCAAAGTTGTTTTTCTCAAGGTTATCACTACTTTTTTCTGTAACTAAATCTAGGCATGTTTTCTTACACCTCATTTAATCTGTCAGCAATATTTGAGCCAGTGAAGGACATCTCCTCCCTAACGGCGTCTTCACTAGGCTTTCAGGACCTCACCCCCTAAGGCTTTTCCTCCTGCCTTTCTAGTCCGTTCATCGTGGTCTGTTTTGCTTGCTCTTCCTCATCTTTTCCTTTTGGACGTCGTTGTTTCCCAGAGCTCAGTCCTCAATCTGCTTTCTCGTATCTTTTTTATTTTTTTAAGACGGAGTTTCGCTCTGTCACCCAGGCTGGAGTTCAGTGGCATGATCTTGGCTCACTGCAACTTTTGCCTCCTGGGTTCCAGCGCTTCTCCTGCCTCAGCCTCCTGAGTAGCTGGGATTACAAGTGCACGCCACCATGCCGGCTAATTTTTGTATTTTTAGTAGAGACAGGGTTTCCCCATGTTGGCCAGGCTGGTCTTAAACTCCTGACCTCAGGTGATCTGTCTGTCTGTGTTGGGATTACAGGCGTGAGCCACCATGCCTTGCCCCTCATGACTTTTTCTACTGTGTATGTGCTAGTGATTTCCAAATGTATGTCTCCAGCTCAGGTCTCTCCCCTTAATTCCAGATCTCTATATCAGCCCGCCTACTTGACATCTCTATTTGATTAGCTGTTGGGTATCATACACTTGTCAGATGCAAAACTGGGCTCCTGATGCCTTCCAGAAATCTACAGCTCATGTAGTCTTTCCTCCTCTGGTTAAGGGCAACACTTCCAGTCGCTCTGCCAAAAACCTTGGTGTCATTTTTGACTCATCTTTCTCTCTCTCTGACACCTCACATCTAATCTCTCAGTAAATGTCAGGCCTACCTGAAGAATGTATCTCAAAGCCAGTCATATCTTGCACATCTGAGCCACCATCATCTGCAGTCTAGATGAGTGTCGTAGACTGGGAATTGATAGTCCTGGTTTTTAAAAACTTCCCCTTTCGTCAATTCTTAACTTAGTGGATGGATTTAAAACATAAGTCAAATTGTGTCATTCCTCTGCCCCAGCCCCTCTGATTGCCTCCCATTTCACTCTTCGAGTATGTGACAGAGTTCCTCCTAATAACCAAAAGGCAGTAAACCATCTGGCATGTTACCTCTCCTGCTTGAACTTCTGTTCCTTACCTCTTTGCTCTGCTTCAGCCACACTGAGCTTCTTGCTATTCCTTACCTATCCCTAGTGCTTAGACTCCAGGCACACCTCTGTCTGCCCTTAGAAGTTCCCTGTGTCTGGATATTCGTCTAGCTTTCCATCTCTTCAGTTCTTTACTTAAAATCCCCTTTCTAAGAAGAAAAGGGGTAAAAGAAACACATTAAGGAATAACCACTTTCTGAGGAAGAACCGTGTACCAGCACAATTCCTAGTCCAGAGAAAAATGAAGGAAAAAGGAAAAAAAGAGAGAGAACGATGACTAGCAGAAAGGAATTACAATTGTATCACCAGGACACATCATGCTTAAGATTCAGCTGGGAGCCTACCAGGGATGCTGTCTAACATAATCAAGGGAAGGTTCAGTGAAACAGTGGTTTATCATCTCTAACTTTAAACCTGTTTGTATCTTGACATCAACTCTGTTAACATCATCACTTTCTAGAGTCTTTGATATACAAATACAATATTCTTTGTATTAAAGAAAAATCCTCTTTCTCAGCAGGGGCTTTTCTGGCTTCCCAACTTTCCCACCACCCTCCTCATCAAACACATAAACATTTCATTTTCCTGCTTTAGTTTTTCTCCTCTAACGTACTGTTTATTTTGCCTTACCTGTCTGTTGTATTGTGTGTTTATCTCACTCTCATGAATAGGGGTTTTATTGTTCATTACCATATCCTCACTTCCTAGAAAAAGGCCTAACATATGAGACGTAGCTACCTAATAAATAGTTATTGGACAAACGAGTGGAGTTTATCCTGGATATGTTGTTTGATTGAGTCTCACTTAAAAAGTGTTCGACAAGGTTCATTTTAACAATTTTGCCAGGTGATTATATGCATTTTTAAAATTCTTTTGGCACTTTATAATACGCTACATTGTTTATATTAATATTTTTTCGCTTAGGGAGAAAAGCCCAATATTGTGGTTATTCACTATTCTTTTACTGGTAATCATGATAATTGCAATTATGGTAAAATGAGTGAGAGGAATTGCAGACTTTACTGGTATTTTATTTATTTAGAGACAGAGTCTTGCTCTGTCACCCAGGCTGCAGTGCAGTGGCGTGACCTCGGCTCGCTGCAACCTCCGCCTCCTGGGTTCAAGCAATTCTCCTGCCTCAGCCAGCTGAGGAGCTGGGATTACAGGTGCGCGCAACTACGCCCGACTAATTTTCGTATTTTTAGTGGAGAGGGAGTTTCACCCTGTTTGTCAGGCTGGTCTCGAACTCCTGACCTCAGGCAATCCACCCGCCTCGGCCTCCCAAGGTGCTGGGATTACAGGCATGAGCCACCACGCCCGACCACTAGTATTTTATATTAAAAACTATTAGAGTGGTAAATTTAATGGACCACAAATTCTTTCCAAGGGATTATGGACCTTTGGTGTTTGAAATAAAAAGAGGTGGAATTTTTTGCTTCCTCTAGTAAGACGTATACTGGTCAGGCACTGTCTATTCTGATGGAGCAGCTCTTGCTGCTGGGCTGTCTTTCAGAAGCAAGCTGCTCACATGGATACGGGTTGGTGAGCAAGGCCAGTGGTCATTGGTGGATTGACTAGATTTTGAACTGGCTCTGGGTGGCTTCTTGTTACCATGGCTACAGGTCAGTTCTTTCCTAAGTTGAGTCAACTTTAACCAGAAATTTTCTGTTCAAAAGTTGCCTTCCATTAACTATGTTCAAAATGAAACTTTTTAATATTCCAGAATTGTAGACTTAGAGTTTTGGTTATGATGGATTGGTTAATAATAGCTCTCAGGATGATTTTTTTTGATGCATCATCTTACCCAGAAGAATTCTGTGTATAATTTATTTCTTGAAAATAATTGTTTTGTTTTTGTTTTTGGTATTTTTAGAAGCTTTTGCTCAAGTCTCTAGTAGGAGATTTTAGTCTCCTTGTCAGTTCATGTATGTATATGGTAGTGATATTCTCTCTTTTTAAATTCCTTTTCTTTTCTTGTTCACTTTCTTCTCTGTACAGTAATCAAGATGTTGTTATACATTTTTATCTCATTAAAAAGTAGTTACAATTTTCTGCTGGCAAATCCAGCTTTTTATATATTTTGACTGAATGAGTTAAAAGTGAAGAAAATTTACCAGATCATTTTATTTTCAAATAAAATCATAACTAATAAAAATTACCATTTTTGAATTATAGATAATGACATTTAGATATTTTAAAAGTAAGGATACACCCCCCAGTAGTTTGGCTTTGTGTTTCCATGCAAATCTCATGTCAAATTGTAATTCCCAGGTGTTGAGAGAAAAGAGCAGGTGGGAGGTGATTGGATCATGGGGTCAGTTGCTTCCATGCTGTTCTTGTGATAGTGAGTGAGTTCTCAGAAGAGCTAATGGTTTCTTAAGGGGCTCTTTCCCCTTCACTTCTCTCTCTCCTGCGGCCTTATGAAGAAGGTGCCTGCTTCCCCTTCATCTTCTGCTATGGTTAAGTTTCCTGAGGCCTCCCCAGCCATGACTAACTGCGAATCAATTAAGCCTCTTTCCTTTATGAATGACCCAGTCTCAGGTATGTATGTGTATGAATTACCCAGTCTTGGGTATGTATGTATGTATATGGTGTGTGTATATACACACAGACATATATATGATATATATATGTGATGTGAGATATATCTATATCCATTTTCTTTATTCCACTTATCAGTTGACGGACACTGGTTGATTCCGTATCTTTGCATGTTGTGAATTGTGCTGCAGTAAACATCTGTATGCGGGTATCTTTTTGAGAGTACGATTTCTTTTGTGTAGATATCCAGAAATGAGAATTCTGGATAAAATGGTAGGATCTACTTTTAGTTCTTTGAGAACTCTCCATACTGTTTTCCATAGATTTGTACGAATTTGTATTCCCACCAGCAGTGTATAACTGTTCTCTTTTCACCACATCCACACCAACATCTGTTGTTTTATGATTTCTAAAAGTGGCCATTGTGGCTGCAGTGAGGTGATATCTCACTGTTGTTTTATTGTACATTTCCCTGATGATTAGAGATATTTAGCATGTTTTTATATGCTTGTTCACCATTTGTACATCTTCTTTTGAGAAATGTCTATTCATGTAATTTGGCCACTTTTTAATGGAATTCTTTGTATTTTTCCTGTTGATTTGTTTGAGTTTCTTGTAGGTTGTAGATATTAGTCCTTTGTTAGATTTATAATTTTCAAATATTTTTTCCCATTGTATAGGTTGTTGGTTTACTCTGATGATTATTTCTTTTGCTGTGATGAAGCTTTATAGTTTAGTTAGGTCTTATTTATTTTCATTTTTGTTGCTTTTGCTTTTTGGGTCTTCATCATAAATTCTTTGCCTAGGCCAATATTTTCGGGTCTTAGGTTTAGGCCTTTAATCCATCTTGAATTTATTCTTGTACATGGTGAGAGATAGAGATCCAGTTTCATTCTTCAACATGTGGCTATCTTNATTTGCATTTCTCTGATGGCCAGTGATGATGAGCATTTTTTCATGTGTCTGTTGGATGTATGAATGTCTTCTTTTGAGAAATGTCTGTTCATATCCTTTGCCCACTTTTTGATGGGGTTGTTTGTTTTTTTCTTGTAAATTTGTTTGAGTTTTTTGTAGGTTCTGGATATTAGCCCTTTGTCAGATGAGTAGATTGCAAAAATTTCTCCCATTCTGTAGGTTGCCTGTTCACTCTGATGGTAGTTTCTTTTGCTGTGCAGAAGCTTTTTAGTTTAATTAGATCCCATTTGTCAATTTTGGCTTTTGCTGCCGTTGCTTTTGGTGTTTTAGACATGAAGTCTTTGCCCATGCCTATGTCCTGAATGGTACTACCTACGTTTTCCTCTTGGGTTTTTATGGTATTAGGTCTAACATTTAAGTCTCTAATCCATCTTGAATTAATTTTTATATAAGGAGTAAGGAAAGGATCCAGTTTCAGCTTTCTACTTATGGCTAGCCAATTTTCCCAGCACCATTTATTAAATAGGGAATCTTTTCCCCATTTCTTGTTTCTCTCAGGTTTGTCAAAGATCAGATGGCTGTAGATGTGTGGTATTATTTCTGAGGACTCTGTTCTGTTCCATTGGTCTATATCTCTGTTTTGGTACCAGTACCATGCTGTTTTGGTTATTGTAGCCTTGTAGTATAGTTTGAAGTCAGGTAGTGTGATGCCTCCAGCTTTGTTCTTTTGACTTAGGATTGTCTTGGAGATGCGGGCTCTTTTTTGGTGCCATATGAACTTTAAAGCAGTTTTTTCCGATTCTGTGAAGAAACTCATTGGTAGCTTGATGGGGATGGCATTGAATCTATAAATAACCTTGGGCAGTATGGCCATTTTCACGATGTTGATTCTTCCTATCCATGAGCATGGTATGTTCTTCCATTTGTTTGTGTCCTCTTTTATTTCACTGAGCAGTGGTTTGTAGTTCTCCTTGAAGAGGTCCTTTACATCCCTTGTAAGTTGGATTCCTAGGTATTTTATTCCTTTGAAGCAATTGTGAATGGAAGTTCATTCATGATTTGGCTCTCTGTTTGTCTGTTACTGGTGTATACGAATGCTTGTGATTTTTGCACATTAATTTTGTATCCTGAGACTTTGCTGAAGTTTCTTATCAGCTTAAGGAGATTTTGAGCTGAGACAATGTGGTTTTCTAAATATACAATCATGTCATCTGCAAACAGGGACAATTTGACTTCTTCTTTTCCTAACTGAATACCCTTGATTTCTTTCTCTTGCCTAATTGCCCTAGCCAGAACTTCCAACACTATGTTGACTACGACTAGTGAGAGAGTGCATCCCTGTCTTGTGCTAGTTTTCAAAGGGAATGCTTCCAGTTTTTGCCCATTCAGTATGATATTGGCTGTGGGTTTGTCATAAATAGCTCTTATTATTTTGAGATACGTTCCATCAATACCGAATGTACTGAGTTTTTAGCATGAAGGGCTGTTGAATTTTGTGAAAGGCCTTTTCTGCATCTATTGAGATAATCATGTGGTTTTTGTCTTTGGTTCTGTTTATATGCTGGATTACGTTTATTGATTTGCGTATGTTGAATCAGCCTTGCATCCCAGGGATGAAGCCCACTTGATCATGGTGGATAAGCTTTTTGATGTGCTGCTGGATTCGGTTTGCCAGTATTTTATTGAGGATTTTTGCATCGATGTTCGTCAGGGATATTGGTCTAACATTCTCTTTTTTTGTTGTATCTCTGCCAGGCTTTGGTATCAGGATAATGTTGGCCTCGTAAAATGAGTTAGGGAGGATTCCCCGTTTTTCTATTGATTGGAATAGTTTCAGAAGGAACGGTACCAGCTCCTCCTTGTACCTCTGGTAGAATTCAGCTGTGAATCCGTCTGGTCCTGGACGTTTTTTGATTGGTAGGCTGCCTCAATTTCAGAGCCTGCTATTGGTCTATTCAGGGATTCAACTTCTTCCTGGTTTAGTCTTGGGAGAGTGTAAGTGTCCAGGAAATTATCCTTTTGTTCTAGGATTTCTAGTTTATTTGTGTAGAGGTGTTTATAGTATTCTCTGATGGTAGTTTGTATTTGTGTGGGGTCGGTTGTGATATCTTATCACTTTATCATTTTTTATTCCGTCTATTTGATTCTTCTCTCTTTTCTTCTTTATTAGTCTTGCTAGTGGTCTATCAATTTTGTTGATCTTATCAAAAAACCTGCTCCTGGTTTCATTGATTTTTTGGAGGGTTTTTTTGTGTCTCTATCTCTTTCTGTTCTGCTCTGATCTTAGTTATTTCTTGCCTTCTGCTAGCTTTTGAATGTGTTTGCTCTTGCTTCTCTAGTTCTTTTAGTTGTGATGTTAGGGTGTCAATTTTAGATCTTTGCAACTTTCTCTTGTGGGCATTTAGTGCTATAAATTTCCCTCTACACACTGTTTTAAATGTGTCCCAGAGATTCTGGTATGTTGTATCTTTGTTCTCATTGGTTTCAAAGAACATCTTTATTTCTGCCTTCATTTTGTTATGTACCCAGTAGTCATTCAGGAGCAGGTTGTTCAGTTTCCATGTAGTTGAGCGGTTTTCATTGAGTTTCTTAGTCCTGAGTTCTAGTTTGATTGCACTGTGGTCTGAGAGACTGTTTGTTATAATTTCTGTTCTTTTACATTTGCTGAGGAGTGCTTTACTTCCAACTATGTGGTCAATTTTGGGATAAGTGTGATGTGGTGCTGAGAAGAAGGTATATTCTGTTGATTTGGGGTGGAGAGTTATGTAGATGTCTATTAGGTCTGCTTGGTGCAGAGTTGAGTTCAATTCTGGATATCCTTGTTAACTTTCTGTCTCATTGATCTGTCTAATGTTGACAGTGGGGTGTTGAAATCTCCCATTATTATTGTATGGGAGTCTAAGTCTCTTTGTAAGTCTCTAAGGACTTGCTTTATGAATCTGGGTGCTTCTGTATTGGGTGCATATATATTTAGGATAGTTAGCTCTTCCTGTTGAATTGATCCCTTTACCATTATGTAATGGCCTTCTTTGTCTCTTTTGATCTTTGATGGTTTAAAGTCTGTTTTATTAGAGACTAGGATTGCAACCCCTGCTTTTTTTTGTTCTCTGTTTGCTGGGTAGATCTTCCTCTATCCCTTTATTTTGAGCCTATGTGTTTCTCTGCATGTGAGATGGGTCTCCTGAATACAGCAAACTGATGGGTCTTGACTCTTTATCCGATTTACCAGTCTGTGTGTCTTTTAATTGGACCATTTAGTCCATTTACATTTAAGGTTAATATTGTTATGTGTGAACTTGATCCTGTCATTGTGATATTAGCTGGTTATTTTGCTCGTTAGTTGATGCAGTTTCTTCCTAGCCTCGATGGTCTTTACATTTTGGCATGCTTTTGCAATGGCTGGTACCGGTTGTTCCTTTCCATGTTTAGTGCTTCCTTCAGGGTCTCTTGTAGGGCAGGCCTGGTGGTGACAAAATCTCTAAGCATTTGCTTGTCTGTAAAGGATTTTATTTCTCCTTCAGTTATGAAACTCAGTTTGGCTGGATATGAAATTCTGGGTTGAAAAATATTCTTTTCTTTAAGAATATTGAATAATGGCCCCCACTCTCTTCTGACTTGTAGAGTTTCTGCCAAAAGATCTGCTGTTAGTCTGATGGGCTTCCCTTTGTGGGTAACCCAACCTTTCTCTCTGGCTACCCTTAACATTTTTTCCTTCATTTCAACTTTGGTGAATCTGACAATTATGTGTCTTGGAGTTGCTCTTCTCGAGGACTATCTTTGTGGCATTCTCTGTATTTCCTGAATTTGAATGTTGGCCTGCCTTACTAGGTTGGGGAAGTTCTCCTGGATGATATCCTGCAGAGTGTTTTCCAACTTGGTTCCATTCTTCCCGTCACTTTCAGGTACACCAATCAGATGTAGATTTGGTCTTTTCAAATAATCCCATATTTCTTGGAGGCTTTGTTCATTTCTTTTTCCTCTTTTTTCTCTAGACTTCTCACTTCATTTCATTCATTTGATCTTCAATCATTGATACTCTTTCTTCCACTTGATTGAGTAGGTTACTGGAGCTTGTGCATTTGTCACGTATTTCTCGTGTCATGGTTCGTTTATGGCCTTCTCTGCATTGATTCTTCTAGTTATCCATTCTTCCATTCTGTTTTCAAGATTTTTAGTTTCTTTGCACTGGGTACGTAGTTCCTCCTTTAGCTCTGAGAAGTTTGATCGACTGAAGCCTTCTTCTCTCAACTTGTCAAAGCCATTCTCTGTCCAGCTTTGATCCCTTGCTGGTGATGAGCTGTGTTCCTTTGGAGGGGGAGATACACTCAGATTTTTTGAATTTCCAGCTTTTCTGCCCTGCTTTTTCCCCATCTTTGTGGGTTTATCTGCCTTTGGTCTTTGATGATGGTGACGTACTGATGGAATTTTGGTGTGGGTGTCCTTTCTGTTTGTTAGTTTTACTTCTAAGAGTCAGGACCCTCAGCTGTAGGTCTGTTGGAGATTGCTTGAGGTCCACTCCAGACCCTGTTTGCCTAGGATATCAGCAGTGGAGGCTGCAGAAGATAGAATATTGCTGAACAGCGAGTGTTGCTGATTCTTGCTCTGGAAGCTTCGTCTCAGGGGTGTACCCTGCTGTGTGAAGTGTGAGATGTCGGTCTGCACCTAGTGGGGGATGTCTCCCAGTTAGGCTACTCAGGGGTCAAGGACCCACTTGAGCAGGCAGTCTGTCTGTTCTTGGATCTCAACCTCCATGCTGGGAGACCCACTGCTCTCTTCAAAGCTGTCAGACAGGGTCATTTACATCTGCAGAGGTTTCTGCTACTTTTTGTTTAGCTATGCCCTGTCCCCAGAGGTGGAGTCTACAGAGACAGGCAGGCCTCCTTGAGCTGGGGTGGGCTCCACCCAGTTCGAGCTTGCCTGCGACTTTGTTTACCTACTTAAGCCTCAGCAATGGTGGGTGCCCCTCCCCCAGCCTCGTTGCTGCCTTGCAGTTAGATCTCAGACTGCTGTGCTAGCAATGAGGGAGGCTCTGTGGGTATGGGATCCTCCTGGCCAGGTGTGGGATATAATCTCCTGGTATGCCATTTGCTAAGACCCCTGGTAAAGCACAGTATTAGGGTGGGAGTTACCTGATTTTCCAGGTGTTGTGTGTCTCAGTTTCCCTTGGCTAGGAAAAGGAATTCCCGTCCCCCTTGGGCTTCCCAGGTGAGGCGATGCCTCGCCGTGCTTCAGCTCTCCCTGGTTGGGCTGCACCAGCTGATCACTGATTGTTCGGCACTCCCCAGTGAGATGAACCCGGTACCTCAGTTGAAAATGTAGAAATCACCCATCTTGTGTGTCGCTTGTGCTGGGAGCTGGAGGCTGGAGCTGTTCCTATTTGACCATCTTGCCCCCTCCCAACATAATTCACTTTTAAAGATCTTATGTGACAAGAAAATACATTCAGCCTACCTTGGAACTTACATATAAAAATGATCCATTCTTAATGTTCATAAAAAGTCACCCTAGAAGAAAGTGCACATTATAGTATACAGTAAGAATCTGACCCAATCAATAAAGAGTAATAGTGTTTCTAGAAGGAAAAAATGGTTTATTCCAACTTTCTATAAAGGGAAACAAATTGAATAAAATCAAAAGTAATGCCATTTACTTTTCCAATATGTGTTTGCTACATACACATAAGGAATTATTAGAATAAGAACACACATTTGCGTCACTGCAGCAATCACAGATAAGAAAAAGGAAAAAAAAAAACCCTTTATTTAAAATGCAAATACTTGGCAGGGCGTGGTGGCTCATGCCTGTAATTCCAGCACTTTGGGAGGCCAAGACAGGTAGATCATGAGGTCAGGAAATCGAGACCATCCTGGCTAACATGGTGAAACCCCATCTCTACTAAAAATATAAAAAAGTAGTTGGGCGTGGTGGCAGGCGCTGGTACTCCCAGCTGCTTGGGAGGCTGAGGCAGGAGAATGATGTGAACCTGGGAGGTGGAGCTTGCAGTGAGCCAAGATTAGGCCACTGCACTCCAGCCTGGGTGACACAGTGAGACTACATCTCAAAATACAAAAAAAAAAAAAAAAAAAAAAAAAAAAAAGCAAATGCTCAGAAATTACAAATTTTGTCATATTTTGTACATTTTTTTTTTTTTGCTAAAACAAGACCATAGTATGCTTGCGTATGTATAATTTAACTATTATTTTTTCCTCTCTGGCTATAACAAAATACATCTTTACACATCAATTTACTTCTATACCTATTGCCACCTTCAATGGTCACATGTTATTCCATCCCATGGATGCAACTGAAATTTATTTATAGGATCCATTCTCTGGGTTCTTTTTAAAATAAGTTCCATGAAAACTAAAGTGCATGTATCTTTATTTCCTAAGGGCATTTTAGTATAATGGAATTGATGAGTAAAGGGCCTACACATTTTTTAAATGTAGTACTTACCACCAAATTATCTATTTGAAAAGTAATCAGCAACTTAAACTTTTAAGTAGCAGTATAAAACATCCTCACAAATATTGTGGATAGAAAACTGTTGGATTCCTCTTTTAAATTCTTATACCAGAAATGAGAAGGAGTTTTTCCTATATACATAAGTAACTTGTAAATCTGGAGAAAGGTACTTTGCCTACTTTTAGAGTGTTTGATGATTTGATTTGAAAGAATTCCCTGTAAAATGAAGATGTACTTTTCATCGACTGTGTATATATAACTTTTCATCTAATGTGTATATATAATGGATATATATAACATATCTGTTATATATGTGGTATACATATCAGGAATATCTGTATCTTATCTTATATAATAAACAACATAGGCTGGGTGTGGTGGCTCACACCTGTAATCTCAGCACTTTGGGAGGCCAAGGCAGGCAGATCACTTGAGGTCAGGAGTTTGAGACCAGCCTGGCCAACATGGTGAAAGCCCCTCTCTACTAAAAATACAAAAATTAGCCAGGTGTGCTGGCACCTGCCTGTAATCCCAGCTACTTGGGAGGCTGAGGGAGGAGAATTGCTTGAACCCAGGAGGCTGAGGTTGCAGTGAGCCAGGATTGTGCCATTGGACATCAGCCTGGGCAAAGAAGTGAGACTCCAACTCAAAAAAACATAATAATAAAGAATATAATGAATTCCCTATAAAATGAAAACATACTTTTCATCTGAAAAAAAATATATATATAATATAGTAAATATTTTTCAAGTAAGCGCTCTTTTATTTTGTTAACTTTTTTCTGAAACACAGTCAGTTTTAATTTTTAGTTTGCTAAATCAACCTTCAGAATGTCTGCTTACGAGGTCATTCATAGGAAGGTGTTTGTCAAAATGTACCTGTAAAATAAGCATTTGTGTTTTCTTCTGGTACTTTACTCATTTGCACATGTAAAAATTTCAGTCTGTATTCCATCAGGAACTCATGTTTGTGACACAAAATTTCATTAGTTTTCTTCAAACAGCAGGCATTTTTTTCATTAATAATTCATCCTTTCCTACTCATCAATCCTTACGAATATCTTACATAATTTCAGTGTTTCTGGGTTTCCTATTCTGTTCCATGCATCTGTCTTTTCAGCTGTTAGTAAACAATTGTAGAAATTAATAGCATATTTTGCTATCTAGAGGAGCAAGTGTTTTTTCACTCCATTATGAGATTTTTAAAAATGTCATCACAATAGTGAAAGACAGCAGGTGTCACACAAAAATGTTAAAACCTTGATATTTTCATTCGGTCTGTGTAAAACTGACACACACAGAAAGAGCTCACATTTTGAGAAAAATGTCCCTTTCCATTCAAGAACACAGAACCCACCTCCCACTTCCAAGTTGCTTTCTAAGAACCTTCAGTAAAGAACCTACCTACACAGGTGGATACGGATGTAAAACGGACAGTTTTATGTGAGAACTTCTCGTCTACTGAAAATCACTCAAGGTATTTTTTATAGGGGAATGATTTCTCTCATTAGACACCTCCTATAATGTGTACAAACCATGTTTTAAAGGTGTTCGTTAAAAATAACACCGTATATGCTTAACTTTGTGAGTTAAATCACTCCAATTCTCCACCAACTGCTCCAGCCAGGGAATTATGAGGGATGGAAAACAGCTGAGGGTCTGTTTGGCTTCGCCGCTTGGAGGGTGCCCGGCGCCCTCCAAGGCCCCGTCCCAGGGGCTGCAGGGAAGCCGGGCCTAGGGACCCCCTCCCACCCTGGACTGAGCCCCCCCCCCCCCCACCTGTGCTGCTTGTCCAGGGCATCTAGGTCTCCGCTCCTGCGTGCCAGGCAGCATTCCACTTCCAGGGCGTCGCCCTTGACAGCCGCCCTGTGGATCTTCTGCAGTTCAGAGTCCCGGATTCAGTAACCCATGTAGACTTGGTCTATGGAGCCCAGGACCCTCTGGCCCCTGCGGCTCCCGAAGCCGAACAACTTCATGGTAGTGACTTCTTCTCAGACCCCTAACCACCCACCGGCTCTTGAGTGGGAGCAGCTCCCTGTCACCTTTTCACCACCCCCCACCCGCCCCCTCCGACCCAGCCCCAAATCCAACCCCAAGTCCCGATCCAACCCCAAATCCGCGATCTACCCCCGGTCTGCCATCCCAAATCTATGATGTACTCCAAAATCCGAGATCCAGTCCGGTCCACCACAGCCTTCAGCAGCGACAGTCGCAGCCTCCGACCTCTCAGACCGAGTGAGCCTCCCAAAGCCGCTGGGCGCGTGCCTGCACCACGGTGGCCGCCCGGCTCCCAGAAGCCTCTCACCTGGCTGCGCATGCCGGCAGGTGGGGCTGCAGCTCCAGGCGGGCGCCGCTGGGCTTGCGGGTTCTCCTGGGCATTCCCGGGTGGCCCCAGGATCCTAGGTGCGCAGCCAGCCAGGCCTGAGGAGGAAGATTTGTATGGCCTTGCGGCCCGCCCCGCTCCTCCTGGGAAGGGAGATCGGGTGCTGGCAAGGGCACTAAGAGGCCACCGGAGTGGCTTCGCATATAGTCTGGCTTCACGGATAGCCTGGCTTCACGCAGAAGCTCTGGCCCTGGAGTCTGTGTGGCTAGTGTCGGGTAGTGGAAAAGGCATGGAGAGTCAGGGGTTGCTCCTTCCCCCACCTGCCCTCACCGCTGCCAGTGCCCCACGGGCGGTTTGTAGCTGCAGATCTGGCACTGACGCGGGATGGTGGAGCTTCCCACAGGTGGCATCAGGGTTGCCAAGTGCACAGCCTACCTGGCCTCAAGGTGAGCTCCTCTTGGACATCTCTCTAGATCCTGGGCCCTGGCGCTGGGCACACTGTACCCACATCGATGAAACTGAGCAGCTGCTGGTGGGCCCATGGCCTGACTTTGCCACCTGTGTGTCTGGCCTCAGGATCCACGCTGCTGGGGGGCGGGCCTGGTCTGGGATGTCCAGTCACTTGCTGCCCGTGCACCACGTCTAGGCTGCAGCTGTGGCTCAGACGCCAGTGGGGATTGGCAGGCTTGGTACCTGATGCCCTAAGGGTCAAGTGCATCACCCGCCCACTCGAGGGTCTGCTCTGACTTGGCCTCCTCCAAGAACGCAGGGGCTGTGGGGGGGCAGGCTCTTCATGATAACTGGGATGGTATTGAGCAGCAGGTTCTGTGCTGCTGCTGTGCAGACTGCCTGACTTGGGCGTCTGGGCACTGGCCCCCTGTCCGCCTGGCAGGTGTGCAGGTAGGGTGAGTGCGGTGGAGGGTCAGGGGTTGCTCCATCATCTCTGCCCATGTGCAACTTGCAGTTCTGCCCTTTTCTGCAACAGCTAAGGCACAGAACTCCCCTGGATGGCGTCAAGGTTGCGGGCATGGAGCACAGCCCACCAGGCCTGAGGGTCCGCTTCTTTTTCACGTGGTCTGAAGCCTGACACAGATGCTGAGCACTCTACCTGGATGCCGACGGGGGTGACTGATGGGTTGCAGAGCCAGCCATCTGGCTTTGCCACTCAGGCGTCTGGCCCCAGGATCCGCATGCTGAGGTCGTGGGCTGGGGGTGGCCAGGCAGTTGCTGCCCACGTGCAGGTGGCAGCTGCAGCTTGGGCACCGACGGGGATTGGCGGGGCTGGTACCTGATGACCTCAGGGTCGCCAGGTGCACCTCCTGCCCAACTGAGAGTCAGTTCCTTTTCAGCCTGCGCCAACAGCGCAGGGGCCATGGTGGCTCAGTTCTCCATGGAAACTGGGATGGGGTTAACGGCCAGTTCCTGCCCTTTGGTCGCCTGGCCAACTGCCAGACTTTAGCCTCTGCCACCCAGGCATCTGTCTCTGGGGTTGCCGCTACTCCGGTAGAAGTGGGGGTTGGGGTGGGCATGGAGTGTCACCTGTTGCTGTGTGCTGGCTGTGTGCTGGCTGTGCTGGAGCAGAAGCAGGAGGAGGTCGCCCTCTAGAGTCTGGAGTCCCCGGAGAGGAAGAAGGCTCCTTTTTGAGAGGCCACTGCTGTTGTTGCAACCTCTGCCGCTATCGGCATGGTACCCGCTGATAGCGCTCTTAACCCACCGCCCGCTGTTGGCTCCAGGATAGCGCCCCTAACACTCTCCCCTCGCCCGCCACAGTGTAGAACCCAATGGCGCTCCCAACTTGTCCCCGCCTGGGACGTTGCAGCACCAGCTAACTGCCCAGATCTGCCCCCTGCCGTGGGCCATGCAATCACGGATAGGACCCACAACCAACCCCCTGCTGCCAGGACTGACGACCCGGAAAGCGCTACAACCTGCTCCCCACCATGAATAGTGCAGCCACGAATCCTTAAGGCCTCCAAGCCGTTCCCCATTAGGGGTAATGCAGCCCCAGAGAGCGGATAGCACCCCCAACCATCCCTCAGCCATGGACTATGATGCCCTGGATAGCACACCCAACCTGCACCCCGACTTGGGCAGTGTATTCCCCCACAGCACCCCTAACCCGTATGCTGCTGCCAAGAATATGGTCCTGATAGCGCACCAAACCCGACCCCTGCCACAGGCTGTGCAACAGCTGATAGAGCCCCTAACTCATCCCCCACTGACCCCAGCACAGGCCCGGAATGGTGCCCACAACCCACCCCACCACCCCGCCTGCCATCGGCAGTGTATCGCCCCCAAACTATCCCTTGCCATGGGCAGCCTCCAATAGCACACCCAACCTGCCCCCTACCATGGGCAGTCTGGTCCCCAATAGTGCCCAAAACCATCCCCTCCAAGCACCTCCCTGCAACCCCCCTTTCCCCGCCCCCACCCACAGTACCAACGGATACTGCCCCTAACCTATCCCCTGCCGCGGGCATTTCAGTCCCAGATAGCACCCCCAACAAGCCCTCAGCCGCGAGCAGTGCAGCCCCGATAGCACCCCCACCCCGCTGTGGGCAGTAAAGCCGGACCAGTCAGCGCCCAACCAGTACCCCCATCCCAGCGCCGCCTGCAATGTAACCACAATAAGGGCCCCAACCCGCGCCCCCACCAGGCTGCGGGCAGCGCAGCACCGGATAGCACATCTAAAGTAGGGACCCTGGGAGTAACACCCCAACCAGCCCACGCCCGTGGGCAGTGTAGCCCCGGATAGCGCACCTACCCCATCGCCTTTCTACACTCTGCCTGGCTGCAGTGTCCATTGCTGCCACCAAGGGCAGTGAGGCGAGCCAGCGAGGCCAGCCACAGTCCCATAGGCTCCAGCCTTCAGCCTGTGGTAGGTGCCTCCTTCTTCCCTTCTTGTAGCCAGGCAAGGAGCAGCTCTTGCTTCCGCTGCCTGTCTCCATCGCCGCCACACACCGTGCAGAGGCAAGTCCTGGTGCCACAGGATCCAGCCTCCAGCCCCCAGCATATGGAGGGGGACTCTGTTTTCACCTTCTCTAAGGTGCCAATAGAGGGGCTGGGAAGGTTGACGCACAAGAGCCTGCAATGGCGGGACTCCCCCTTAGCATGCTTTATATACTGAGGTTATGCCAGCCAGGTTCCTGGATTTCATGTTCTGATTCGATGACGGGAAAAAAAACAACAACAAACTTTGCCTAATCAAAATTTCAAATACTTTTTATATCCGTTCTTCTAGAAAATGTATGCTTTTAGGTTTATTATTTCGATGTGTGATACACACACACTTATATGTGTGTATACAGCGTATTCTGTAGATATGCATAGAGTATATGATATATGGTGTATAGAGTGTGACTACTATGTACCTTCTGTTTTTCTCTTTTTGAAGAGATATCTGTGTGTGTTATGCTAGGTCTGTCCACCATTGCATGACGGGTATATGAAGGGAAAACAAATATGTATCTTGAATTCACTAATCTTTAGATCAAGAGGAAGTGCAATCAACACGTCCTTAAAGAACAAAGCTGAAGAGCTCCATCCACACATGGAACTGAGTTAGATGGCAATATCCTGAAGTTCTAGATGATTCTATAATTGGATAAAATCTGTGGGGCCTTTGTGAGGGGGTGAATGTATTTTGCATATGGGATAAATATAAATAATTTGTGGCTAGAGGGTGAACTGGGTTGGATTTTACATGGCCACACATGGCTTGATACTTCAAATATCAAGAGGTAAAACTTAATTTCCCTCTCCTCGAGTGTGGGCTTAACATAGATACTTGCTTCTAGTGAATAGTATAAGGCAGAAGTGAAGATGTGTAACTTAGGCATCCACGTCATAAACACCACTGTGGCTTTCTCTTTGCTCTCTGTTTCACAGCAGTTACTGTCAAAGAAGATAGCTATTAGGACATGAAGATATTTGAGCAGCCTATGGAGAAACCTGCATGACAAAAGATTGAGGCTGCCAATGGTCAATAGACCAAAGCTGTGGCCTCCTGCCCAGAGCCACCTGAGTGAACCACTTTGGCAGAGCATCTTTCAAAGCTTTAGAACTTCAGACTCACAGTAACTTTTGCTAGTATGCTAACTGCAACCACATTAAATACTTGAGCAAGTATTTAAGGGCACTTGTGCCAGTGGCTCTGTTGAGGTGGGGATTAATGTCTGGAGTGGCCCAGCTCCTGTGGCCAGTAAGGTCCTAGGGTGCAGGTGAGGGTGTGAGGAGATAGGTCACTGCTTCTCTCTCAGGTGGTGATGGTGACCAGCTGCTTGGCAGCCTTGGTGATGCAGGCGCACTGGATCACTTCCTTAGTCAGCAGCTGGAAGTCCACTGGGGCTCTGGGCTCTGGGGGCACTGTCTTCCCACACTCACTCTGCAGTCAGTAGGTGCTGGCATTGAGCAGCCGCAGTAAGCTCCACACTGGCACCAGGGCTGGCCTCTTTGGGAAGAGGGAGGCCATCTCGGTCACAGCCAAATGGATCTTCTCTGAGCAGGGAATGAAGCTGTCATGCTTAAACTCCTGGGCTGCCGGCAACAGTTCCTGAATGTTCTGAGTGACCTGCTCTGTCTTCAAGATGACATCTTCTCTGCTGGGAAGCCCAAGATCTAGGTCTCCATCCAGGCTTTCCAACTTCGAGTGGAAATCTTCCTCTTTGCCCAGCTCTAAAATCCTCTTCCATCCCAGCCCCAGCAGCGGGTTCCCACTTTGTGTGTTCTCGTAGTCACTGTCCGCTCCGCAGCTGTGGCGGGAAACCTTGCTCGTGTGGCAGCTTCTTTCCCGGGAGCAGGACAGCAGTGGGGAGGAGGGAGTGAAGGGCACAGAAGAGGCAGACACCCCCTTCCGGATCCGGTAAAGGCCAGCAGAGATGTGCACTGAATAGATGGCTTCCTCCTCTAGCTCAGTGCTGTGGAAAGGCTGCAGCCGCATAGTGAGCTCGTCCCCAGGTGGGGCCCCAAAGAGTTTCTGGGCTGAGCCAGGTTCATACAGGGAGAAAGCCTGGTGATCCCTGTGGTGTGTGCTCTCGCCTGGTACCATGGGCGTGTGTTCCGCCCATTCACTGGGAAGTGGAGGTGTGGGCACTGGCTCTGGAGGCTGTTGGAGCTGCAGGTTCTCCACCGGCAGCTTGTGGATCTCTCGCCGCAGCCTCCGGAGCTCATGGCTCAGGCTACTGTTGACCTTCATGAGCTGCTGCACCTTTGCCTCAGAGGTAGCCAGGGCCTTCTTCAGCTCCAGATACTCCTGCATCACAGCCCAGTCAGACAAGTCCCAGGAGTCCATGCTCCGGGCGCGGTTGCTCCCAGTGGCACTGGTGCTGCACAGGGGCTCCTGGTCTGTGTCTTCATCAGAGGCCACACTGTTGTGGTCATGCTGGTCGTCGAGGTCACTCTGGCTCCCCATGGACAGCTGGAGGTTGTCTGTGGGGCTGCTCAGGCTCTTGCCCTGCTGTTTCCACTTGGCCTCACTGAGAATGTCTGTGATCAAGGTGGCAAACTCTTGGGCATTAAAGCAGGCCAGCTTCTGTCACCTGTGATTCTGCATGGCTAAGTATTCCAGGTTAACAGGCAGGAAGGGCACGACACTGTGCTCTGGCACCAGAGTGCTGTGGTTTTGGGTAGCCACCCACACTGCATCATTTTCTTTTCGATCCACCTCCTCATACAGATCCATGGCGAGTTTCTCAAAAAGGTGGTTGCTGTGCGCCTGCAGCTTCTTCTTAGCAGCTTTGGCCAATTTGGATAGGTTCAGGCTGTCAGCCATCTCTGGGATGATGTAATGCCCATTCTTGTGAACCGGCTTGTGTCCACAGAGGGAGAAGGCCAACTGGTCAGTGAGCTCATATTGGCACTCAACCAGCCTTTCTGCCAGCTCATGGTGCCCAGCCTGCCTGGCATAGTCAATGGGTGTGCAGCCATTAACATCAGGGGAGCCAGGGTCAGTCCGATACACTACAAGCAGCTCAGCCTGCAGTGTCTGCCCTGCCTTGGCAGCCACGTACAGAGGTGTGGTGCCCTTCTGTGGGTGGAAGAAGTTGGCCTGGGAACCCAGGCATAGCAGTGGTAGACATGTCTCCAGGTTGCCTGTCCGCATGCTTGAGTGCAGTTGCTTGCTGAGGTCTTTGGTAGCAACCCCCTCATCGTCCTGGCAGGGAAGCTTGTGGACAAACGCCAGCATCTTGTACTTGGCCGTGATGAACTCTGACTTGATGGGATGGACTTTGTCTTGGGGGTAGCTTTATGATGGCGGCTCTGCACTTGTGCGGGTCCAACAGGGAATGCTCCCAGATGGAGTGGACCGGCTGCTGGCAAGCCTGTGCACCATTTGCTGTAGCCTGGGAGGCCAGGCACTGTGGCAAAGGTGCTTGACAATGGAGATGTGGCATCACAGGCTCCGGTGCACGCTGCAGCACCCATCATGCACCAATACACCCCTATTGATAGATGCCCAGCCAGGATCCGAGGTGCTGCAGTCCACACACACCTCCACTCACAGCCCCTTCTGAGACATCCTCAGCAGCTACCTGGCAGCAGCCCTCCGGGCCAGCGTGGGGGACGCGGGCGGCGAGCCCAGGCTGCAGTGGTGGTCCCTGCTGTCTGCCCGAATTCGGCAAGGCCCCGGTCAAGACTCTGTGGGCCCGGCCAACTGTCGCCCGGGGGCTGGCCCGAAAACCACCGTGCCCGTCTGCCGCTTGCCCTCGGGCGCCTTCCGCCCTGCGCCACCCTGGAACCTGCCTTGCCTATCTTCCCGCTTACCCTTGGGAGCCCTCCGCCCCATGCCAGTCTGCTCGCTCGCTCTCGGTCACTTTCCGTGCTGCCCAGTGCCCGTCTGCCCACTCGCCCATGCTGCCCAGCGTCCACCTGCCCGCTCGCCTTCGGGCGCCCTCTGCCCGGCGCCAGTGTACCCACTGGCTCTAGGATGCCCTCCGGCCCGCACTGCCCCACGCCCATCTGCCCTCAAGCCCTTGGGCGCTCTCCGCCAGGCGCCGCCCGGCCCTCCTCCCTCCACTCATCCTAGGCCAGGTGCCGCCCCTTCCCTCTCCTCTCTCCGCCCCCCTGCGCTGCCATGGCCACTCCTGCAGGAAGCAGCACAGGCCCTGTCCACCGGGAGAGGAGGCGCACCCTCCCCCCAGTTTTTCATTTTTAATGTCAATTTGGTAAACCGTATTGATTTTGAAATAATAAACTAGTCATATGTTCTGGGAAAAACTCCTTTTGGTCATGTGATATTTGTATGTATATATTACTGGATTCAACATGTTAATATTTTAAGGATTTTTGCATCTGTTTCCTTAAGGGATATTGGTCTGTAGTTTTGGGTTTTCGTAATGCCTTTGGCTGGTTTTGGTATAAAAACAATATTAGCTTCATAAAATCACTTGGGAAGTGCATCCTTTTTACTTTTCTGCAAGAGTTTGTGTATGGTTCACTTGTTTCTTCCTCAATTATTGGTAAAATTTATCAGAGAAACTACCTGCACCTGGAATTTCTTTGGGGTTTTTAAACCACCAACTCATTTTCTTTCACAGATATAGGTTTATAAGGGCTTTTTTTTCTGTGTGGGTAAGCTTTGGTAGGTTCTGTCAAGGAATTTGTCCATTTGTTAAATTTATTGACATAAGGTTGTAACAATAATCCCTTTTTAACATTTTAATTTCTGTATGATCTATAGTGATATCCCATAATTCTTGATATTTGTAATCTTCTCTATGATCTATAGCGATGTTCCATAATTCTTGATATTGGTAATCTGTGTCGTCTTTTGGTCTTGTTTAAAATCTGGCTGAAGGTTTATGAATTTTATTCGTCTTTTCAAAGAATAACTTTTGCATTTGTTAATTTTTTCTATTGTCTGTTTTATGTGTCATTGATTTCTGTTTACTTATTTTGCTTATTTTTTGTTTTTCAAGCTTTGTAAGATCAAACCTGAAGTCAGCAAATTTATATATTTTTCTAACATATGCACTGAAGTTTTAAATTTCCATATAAATACTAGTTTCATAAAAATCTCATAAATTTTGATATATTCAGTTCAATAATTTCTAATTTCACTTGTGATTTCTTCTGTGACCCATGAGTTATTCATATGTATACAGTTTAATTTCTATATATCTTAGGATTTTCCAGAAATCTTTGGTTATTGATTAGTCAGTCATTGCATTTCATTTTGGTGAAAGAACATACTTCGTATGATTTCATGTATCTGAAACCTATTAAAACTTGTTTATGGTCCAACATGTGGTCTATATTGGTGAATGTTCTGTAAGCACTTGAAAAGAATGGATTTTCTGCCGCTGTTGTTGGCGTCTTCAAAAAATGTCAAGTAGGTAACACGGTTGATAATTTTGTTCAAGGCTTCTATATCCAGGGTGTATACTTCACAAAACATTTGTTAAAAGAACTGCAGCCTCCAATTATAATAGTGAATTTGTTTATTTTCATTTCAATTCTATTTATTCATGTATTTGAAATTTGTTTTTCTGTGCACACATTTTTAAAATTGTTATGTGTTTCTGGTGAACTGTCCTCTTTATAATTGTGAAATATGTCTCTTTATCCCTGGCAATATGACTTGCTTTATATTCTACTTTGTCTTATGTTGCTGTAATACTCTGTTTCCATACTGCTATAAAGAACTGCCCCAAACTGGGTAATTTATAAAGGAAAGAGGTTTAATTGACTCACAGTTCAGCTGGCTGGGGAGGCCTCAAGAAACTTACAATTATGGCAGAAAGCAAAGGAGAAGCAAGGCACCTTCTTCACAAGGCAGAGTAAGGAGAATGAGCATAGGAGGAACTACAAAACACTTATAAAACCATCGGAGCTAATAAGAACTCATTATCATGAAACTACCCCCATGATCCAATTACCTCCACCTGGTCTCTCCCTTGACATGTGGGGATTATAGGGGATTATAAATCAAAATGAGATTTGATTTGGGTGAGGACACAAAGCCTAACCATATCAAGTTACCAAAGCTACTCTTTCTTTTGATTATTGTTTGCATAGCCCATGTTTTTCCATAAACTTACTTAATTTACTTGTAACTTATCTGTGCATACAAAGAAAGAGAGAGACATGAAAAGAAACACCAAAGTTTGACCCATACGCAGGATAAAAAGCCATAGAAACTGCTTTGAAAGGGCCTATATTTGCAGAAAAACACTCTATAATAGCCATTATAAATAGTTAAAAGAGCTGATGAAATCCATGTTTAAATAATTAAGAAAAAATATGGTGATTATAAAATAGAGAATGTTAATAAACAGAAAGTATATAAAAATGGAAATTCTAGAATTCAAAAGTATAATAACTGAAAAGAAAAATTGACGAGGCCTCAACAGAAGGTTTAAGCTGGCATAAAAAAGAATCAGTGTATTTAGAGACAGATTAATAAAGATTACACAATCAGAAGGACAGATTTTTAAAAGAATGAAGAAAAATGAAGAGAACATCAGAGAAATATGGGACACCATTAAGCACAACAACATACACATTACAGGAGTTCTAGAAAGAAAGGAGAGAGAAAAAGAAACAGAAAAAAATAATTCAAAGACACAGTAGCTGAAAACTCCCCAAATTTGATGCAAAGCATTAATGCACACATCTGAGAAGTACAACATACTCCAAACACAAAAGGATATATATCAAGACATAATCAAAGTCAAAATGTTTAATGTCAAAGATAAAATCATGAAAGCAGCAAAGGAGAAAGAATTTATCATTTAGATGAGAACTGCAATAAAATTAGCATCTCACTTATTAGAAACAACGAGGTCCACAGACAATGGGGTGAGACAGTCAAAATGCTGAAAGGAAAAAAAAAAACTGTCAAGCAAGAATCTTGTATCTAGCAAAACTATCTTTCAAAGATGAAGGCAAAATAAAGACATTCACAGATAAAAGCTGATAGAATGTACTGGTAGAAGATCTGTTTTAAAGGAAATACACCAGGCTGAAAGCAAGTGACAATAACTGAAATCCACATGAAAAAGCATACGAGTAATAGTAATGATACAGATAATTATGGGAGATAACATGAGTGTATATTTATTTTCCTTTATTCCCTTAACTGATTTAAAAAGCAATGGCATAAAACATTATGCATATTGTATCATAAGGCATATAACATTTATACATGTAATATACTTGACAATAATACCACAAAAGAGGCAGATCATAATAAAGCTGAACTGGAGTAAAACAATACCAGTTGGTAACTTGAATCTGTAGGAAAACATGCACAAAACCAGAAATGTGAAATAGGAAACTCAATAAAATAAACTATAAATAAACACTTGCTCTCCTCATCTCAGCCTCTTTAGGAGACATAAGATCATACAAAGTGATATTTGTAACAATATATTGTTGTTTTTATAAAATATACAAACATAATATGTATAACAGTAATAGAATAAAAATAGGGAAAAGGAAATTTACTATATGGAAACTATCTTTCTTTATCTCACTTTCTGAAGTCAGTTCTGATAACTAAGAACATAACTCAAAAACATAGTAAAAAAATCATTAAAGGAATTAGATTGTTACACCAGAAAATATTCACTTAATATAAAACAAAGCAGTATGGGGGGAAAAACACAAAAAGACGAGATAGACTGAAAAACAAGATAATGGCAGGTGTAAATCCAATCATATCAGTAACATTAAATATGAATGGATTAAGCAACCTAATCACAAGGCAGAGGTGGTAAGATATGCAAGTTTTAAAAAATATACTATCTGAGACCTACATTCGATTCAAAGATAGCAAACAAGGTGAAGGTAAAAAGCTGGAAAAATATATGCCATGCAAACGGCAAAAGAGAGCCGGAGCTGTGACCTGGTTTGGCTCTGTGTCCCCACTCAAATCCCATCTTGAATTGTACTCCTATGATTCCTACCTGTTGTGGGAGGGACCCAGTAGGAGATCACTGAATCATGGGGGGCAGTTTCTCCCATATTGTTCTCATGGTAGTGAATAAGTCTCATGAGAACGATGGTTTAATAAGGGGAAACCCATTTCTCTTGGCTCTCATTCTCTCTCTCTTGCTGCTACCATGTAAGAAGTGCCTTTCACCTTATGCCATGATTGTGAAGCCTCCCTGGCCACATGGGATCAACAAGTCCATGAAACCTCTTTCTTCTGTAAATTGCCCAGTCTTGGGTATGTCTTTATCAGCAGCATAAAAACAAACTAATACAGCAAATTGGTACCAGTAGAGTGGGGTGATGCTAAAAAGATACCTGAAAATGTGGAAGCGACTTTGGAACTGGCTAACAGGCAGAGGTTGGAACAGTTTGGAGGGCGCTCAGAAAAGACGGGAAAATGTGGGACAGTTTGGAACTCCCTAGAGACTTGTTAAATGGCTTTGACCAAAATGCTGATAATGATATGGACAATGAAATCCAGGCTGAAGTGGTCTCAGATGGAGATGAGGACCTTGTTGAGAACCAGAGCAAAGGTGACTCTTGTTTTAGCAAAGAGACTGGCAGCACTTTGCCCCTGCCCTAGAGATTTGTGAACTTCAAACTTCAGAGAGATGATTTAGGGTATCTGGTGGAAGGAATTTCTAAGCATCAAAGCATTCAAGAGGTGACTTCAGTGCTGTTAAAGGCATTCAGTTTTAAAAAGGGAAGCAGAGCATAAAAGTTTGGAAAATTTGCAGCCTGACAACATGATAGAAAAGAAAATCCCATTTACTGAGGAGAAATTAAAGTCACCTGCAGAAATTTGCATAAGTTTTGAACACCTGAATGTAAATCCCCAAGACAATAGGGAAAATGTCTCCAGGGCATGTCAGAGGTCTTCAAGGCAGCCCCTCCTAAAACAGGCCCAAGCCCTTGGAGGAAATACTGGTTTCATGGGCCAGGCCTGGGGTCCCAATGCTGTGTGCAGCCTAGGGACTTGGTGCCCTGCATCCCACCTGCTTCAGCCATGGCTGAAAGGGGCCTATCTATATAGAGCTTGGGCTGTGTCTTCAGAGGGCTCAAGCCCCTAGCTTTGGCAGCTTTCACGTGGTGTTGAGCCTACGAGTGCACGGAAGTCAAGAATTGGGATTTGGGAACCTCCACCTAGATTTCAGAAGATGTATGGAAATGCCTGGATGCTCAGGCAAAAGTTTGCTGCAAGGCCAGGGCCCTCATGGAGAACCTCTGCTAGGGCAATGAGGAAGGGAAATGTGGGGTTGGAGCCCCCACAGAGAGTCCCTACTGGGGTACTGCCTAGTGGACCTGTGAGAAGAGGGCCACCGTCCTCCAGACCCTAGAATGGTAGATCCACTGACAGCACCATGCACCTAGAAAAGTCACAGATACTCAACGCTGGCCCATGAAGGAAGCCAGGACAGAGGTTGTACTCTGCAAAGCCACAGGGGCAGAGCTGCCCAAGACCATGGGAACCCATCTCTTGCATCAGCGTGACCTGGATATGAGAACTGGAGTCAAAGGAGATAATTTTGGAGCTTTAAGATTTGACTGCCCTGCTGGATTTTGGACTTGCATGGGGCCTGTAGCCCCTTTGTTTTGGCCAATTTCTCCCATTTGAAATGGCTGTATTTACCCAATGCCTGCACCCCCATTGTATCTATGAGGTAATTAATTTGCTTTTAACTTTACAGGCTTATAGTTGGAAGGGACTTGCCTTGTCTAAGATGAGACTTTGAGTTGTGGACTTTTGAGTTAATGCTGAAATGGATTAAGATTCTGGGGGACTATTGGGAAGGCATGATTGGTCTTGAAATGTGAAGGATGTGAGATTTGGGAGAGGTTGGGCTGGAATTACATGGTTTGACTCTGTGTCCCCACCCAAATCTCATCTTGAATTGTACTCCCATAATTCCCATGTGTTGTGGGAGGGACCTGGTGGGAGATAACTGAATCATGGGGGTGGTTTCTCCCATACTGTTCTTGTGTTATGTTTTAATGAAAAATCTACTTAAGAGACCACAGCCCAGGTGCTAGGTATGCTCATTGCCATTGGATGTTATGGTATTTATTTTCAGTGAAGTAGATCCTTTTAGAAATGGAAAAATATCTTGAGTTCATACTGATATTTTCATTTCAGACTTCATTCTATAGATTTATGCTTAACTTTGGTTTTCTACCTACTTGTATGTCTTTTTTAGAGCTGAACACTTGTTTCTTAATACAGTAACTGAATCACTTATTTCTTTATTATCTAATATACTTACAATATCACTGTTAACAATTCCAGTATTACTATTAACAATGAAATGACTAATATTTATTTTGGTAGTTCTTTTTCTTAAGAGTATATTCCATTAGGAATGAAGAATCACTGTCTTTTGTAGTACAAGTTAAATATTCTTTATTTGAAATGCTTGGGACTAGCAGTGTTTAGAATTTTGGATTTTGGAATATTTGCACTACCCTATGGGTATAAGGCAGGCCTTGTGGACACTTTCAATAATACATTTATACCACAGAGCAGACAGAATAAGCAAAAAAACCCTACAGTGAGTAATGCGCATAGGTCTTGGCCCCATGTGGGGCATTGTGGGCAATCTGCTCTTGGTGTGTCTGGTCTGAATATGTGCTATTTTATTAACCTTTGTGAATGTGCTTGCATGAGGGAATCTGGGCATGTCCAGAAAAGCTGAGTTGCAGCTGAAGGGAGTTAAGAGGGTCTTTTTCCCTTGGGGTGACTGGATAAACTGTTTTGTCGTGTGCCAGTGTTTTGACTGCAATCATCACATGAGCTCAAGTATGAAAGTTTTCACTCATGATGTCATGTCAACACTCAAAAAGTTTTGGATTTCTGATTTTTGGATTAGGGATATTCAACCTGTACTTGTAAAAACTGTATTCTCTATCCTACTAACTTCTTACGTAAGAAAGTCAGCTGATTCTAGAGGGAGGAAAGCACTTGATTCAACAATATGATCAAAGGTGAAAATCCATGGGCAAGCTTTAAGGAGAAGTGTGTTTCCTTAAGGGGCTTACTGTTTAAGCTAAATAAGTGAAGATTGTGATGCTAGCCACTTACTGAAATTTCTCTTCTTGTTCCAGTTAATAACCCATGGTGGCTTTAAAATATGTTTACACATTTAACATTCCTATCTCCAAAGATAGATCCTGGTTTCCCTCTTCAAGAGTGCAGGCTGGAGTTTAAGTGGCTTACTTTTAACAAATAGTATATGACTGAAATGACAGTGTGTAACTTCTAAGGCTAGGTTAGAAAGTATTGTAGCTTCCTCCTTGTTCTCGAACTTGATTCATTAACCCTGGGGGAACCCGGGTGTCATATTCTGAGGACAGTCAACTAGCTCTATGGAGGGGTCCATGTGGCAATGAACATGGCTCCTGCCTATAGCTATGTGAGAGAGCCACCTTAGAAACAGATCTTCCAGCTCCAGTCAAACTTAGTTGATTGTGTTCCCAGTCAACATCTTGACTACAACCTCATGCGAGACCCTTAGACCCACTCTATGCCACTCCGAAATTCCTGACTCACACAAACTGGGACATTATAAATGTTTAATATTATTTTAAGTTTTGGGGTAATTTGTTAGGTAGCAACAGATAACTAACACAGAATCTAAATGTATGTTTAAAATAAGTTGGATGGATACTCAATGAAAGTCATTTATTACTCTTTGGTGAGGAGAGAGCTTTCTAAAGGTAGAGAGTATAAAAGCAGGCTTCAGAATTCCAAGAATTGGGCTACAGAGGAAATTGCTAAGTGTAGAAAGTTGGCAAACAGACTGCCAAAGTATTAGTTACTGCCAAAGTAATGTATTCACTCCTTTGGGATCACCAACTGGATTTCCAGAAGCCTGAGGCTCTACCTTCTGCTTTTCCCTTCCTCCATACCTTTCTCTCATGCTCCTTGATCCTGAATTTGACACAAAACCTCCAGAGATAAACACCACAGCTCTTGTAGCAACCTCCTTATAAAACTACCTTTTCTGAAAGAAATCAATGCATTCTTTATTTTCTTTGCTGAACAATATATGAATATCCAGGCATAAATTCTTTTATGTTTTTCTTGTATATGGCTAGTATATGGCTTGTATATGAATTATAGATTTAACTGTATCTACCATTGCTTTCAATTTCCCTAGCTAGCATTAAATTCTCAATGTAACGTAGATTGAAAGGCAGAATTTTTAGCTTGCTGTGTCTTAGTAACTTTTATGTGATTTGGCTCATATTGCCCTTGTGATATGGCATTTTTCTCTCCTAGACATTTTATAGCTTTTCCAATTAAGATTGTGTCCTTTGTTGTGAATCAATGTCATATGCTTTCAGAGTTGCAATTTTTTGTACCCACTTTCATGCTATGGACCATTTGATCATAAAGGTTTAAAGTGCAAATATTCCAAAATCCAAAAATTTCAAAATCCTAAACACTGCTAGTCCCAAGCATTTCAAATAAAGAATATTCAGCTTCTACTTCAAAACACAGTATTCTGATTCTTCATCCCTAGTGGAATATACTCTAAGAAAAAGAACTACCAAAATAAACACCATTAGTAATTTCATTGTTAGTAATACTGGCATTGTTGATAGTAATATTGTAAGCATATTAGGTGATAAAGAAATGATTCAATCACTGTATTAAAAAACAAATGTTTAACTTTGAAAAAGACATATGAGTAGGTAGAGAACTAAAGTTAAGCATAAATATATACTATTAAGTCTGAAATGAAAATATCAGTATGAACTCTTGATTTTTTTTCCTTTCTAAAAAGATATATTTCACTGAAAGTGCCTAAAAGCAGTAACACCCAATAGCAATGAACATCCCTAGTACCCATACTGTGGTCTCTAAGTAGATTTTCCATTAAAGCAGAACAATTTACAGAAAATATGTGAAGAAATAAGCCAAACAATACCACAAAGGCAAAAGGAGGCAAATCCAGAATTTGGGAAATTCTATATGACAAATAAATCACTTTCTTCAAAAATAGGAGACATAAAGCTCTTCCTTTAAAAAATATAGAAAGGAATATTGTAGATTAAAACATATTTAAGAGACATAACAAATATATAAGATGTATGAAGCTTGATGTATTCTAATTCAAATTAAAACTTTCTATAAAAACACATTTTTTAGATAACCTCTGAAATTTGAATATAGACTGGATATTAAATGGTATAAAGAAATTTAACTTTTATTAGATGAAATGATGTATGAAAATTTTTTCCTTATCTGTTAGGGGTGAAGGCTTGCTCAAGTATTTATGGGGAAAATAGTATGATATCTGGTATTTCTTTAAAATATTCCAGTAACAAAATCAGTCCATGTGCTAAGCCAAACAGTCCAGAGTTCTATCACATAATAGAATGTATAATCAATTTTCACAAGCAAGTTTACTGCAAAGTCAGGTGCGGTGGCTCATGCCGGTAATCCCAGTACTTTGGGAGGCTGAGGCGGGTGTATCACTTGAGGCCAGAAGCTCGAGACCAATTTGGTCAAACTGGTGGAACCCCATCTCCACTAAAAGTACAAATATTTCCCAGACATGGTGATACACGCCTGTAATCCCAGCTACTCAAGAGGCTGAGGCACGAGAATTGCTTGAGCCCAGGAGGCAGAGGTGACAGTGAACTGAGATCACGCCACTACACTCCAGCCTGGGTGACAGAGGGAGACTCTTGTCTCAAAAAAAATAATAAAATAAAAATAAAAAAGAAAGAAAAGAAAAAAAGAGTTCACTGTAGACACACATAAAACGAATAATCACCATGTCCAAGGCCTATTTTTTCAATATATGTGAATCCCAATATCAATGCCAACAAACCCCTTCAATTCAACATCCCATACACTCACAGATTATAGGATACTTTGAATAAAAGCTTTGTTAAAGTTCTGATGGCTTATTCCAAATGCCATTGCCTTCTCCTACTAAGAAAGTAAACCTAATAAAAGATAAATAAAGGTTAGTCTGGCATGACTTGTTCTTAGTGATGCCTCTGATTCCCAAAGATCACTACATTCTTGCCTATGTCTTCCAACCATATATTTAATAACTTATTGCATATTTTCTAAGGGACAACCCTGAGCTGATCATTTGTAATTCTCAAACTCCAACTTTTCCACACTGTTAAAAATGTATTTAACAGTTTTATTAAGAAGTAATCCACATGCCACCCAGTCTACCTATTTAAAGAATGTAACTCATTGTTTTTTAGTGTATTAAGAGGGTACAACCATCACCACAATCCAATTTTGGAACATTCTCATTCCCCCTAAAAGATACCCTTTAACGATTAGTTGTCACTCACCATTCCCCACCCTCTACCTCCCATCTCTAATCTGTCTCTATAGATTTGACTATTATGGATATTTCAAATTAATGGAATCATAAAATGTGATTTTTTTTTTTACTGCTTTTTCACTTTTAGAAAATAGGATATTATCTTTTAGTGTCTCTCCAATATAACAATTAAGACCTGTAAGATAATATATTCTAGTTCCTCCAGCTCTCCAGAATGCTTAGAGAAGCTCATACTCTGTCCAGAGAGTGGGACAAGCATTGGTTTCCCAAGGCTTCCATATTTGACATCTTTACTCCTGGGACACGAAAGGCATTTGAGCAATCCAATACTCAGGGCCCAGGCCATTTCTCTGATCATCTTTGCCTCATGTCACACCACATACTGGTTTCAGCTTTTAATTTTCATAAGTGTCCTCTAGACTTCCACTCCTGCCTTGTCACTCTCTTTTTCTCTCACGACCAGTCAGGATATGCCCGTGGTGCCAGGAGCTTATGAAATACAGGGAGACAGGAGGATGGCAAGAGGGAATGCAGTAAGTGGCGAAACTTGATTCTGGGAATAGAGCCTGTGTCTTTGGTTCCTTTAACATCATTGAAGAAAGCAGAGATTATTGAATACATGCAAAGGCCAAATAGGAGACAGCCAGTGCTAGACTATGAGGCAGAAATGGATTGGAGCCAAGTTGAAAGTGGGGCAAAGGAACAAATAGCAAAGAAAAGAAGGAAAATTAAAATTATTGCTCAGGGCTCACATTACTCCAAGGAAAAAAGACCCTTGATTAGCATAGGTCAGCCCTGGGAACTGAGGGAGCAAATGGGCTATGGGGTTAGACAGAAGTGCTTTGGCCTGAGGGTTCTCTGCTTTCTGACAGAAAAGGGATTCACACTGTCACAGGTCCAAACCGGCATTCTTCTGGCCATTAAACTGGATCCTGGGCAGAATTCTCTCCTCTCAGTCCTCTAAACTATATGCCGAAATGAACACCCATCACCACGAAATACATTATCAGACAAACAACAGAAAACAACCAACAACAACAACAACAAAAAAAACTGCCTAAACCCCTCTGCAGTACTGTTCCACAATATGAAGGAATATGCGCTGTCTATTGCCATGGCTCCCAGCAGCCTTCTCCACTTCTGCCTGTGTTAGGCATTTCTTCTGGAAATACGCAGAACAAATCTTCCTGATACCAGATGGTTAATCCCCTTTCCCATACTATAAGTTTTTAAACCCAGAGGCAACTTCCAATACCTGAAATAAATAAGAAGATATCTTCAGCAAGTGCTTCAGCCCTGCAATGTTGTTCTGGGACCAGAAAAATGTGGAGGAAGCTAATAAATACGGTTTCTGAGATAAACCATGTAGACTATAATTTGTAATCTTAATGTTTCCATTTATTGCAGTTACTATTAACCAACTGGTATGCAATTATAGTAGTCTGTTATTTTAACCTGCAGTACAGCTCTGCCAATATATCCTGGCGGATCACGAAGCTGAAATGATCAGAAACATTCTCCTGTCTTTGTCCGATTATGAAAGTGACACTGGACTTCATAAAGCTGTAAACCTCCTATCAGGACTGGACATCACTGTGTAACACTCTGTAAGAAGGAAACATTCTTCTAAACCCTATAAAGCACCATATTAAATGAGTTTTAAAGGAGAACAAGTTGAAAAAATACTGTGTAACCAAAAAGCTCTTTATGGTTATTAAAAGGAACATGTAAAATGACACCTATCGCATTACACACAAGAAACCCATCACACAGTAAAATTGCACTATTAATTCTAACTATTCATGAGCAGAATGAAATTAAACTAAAATTCCTGGATATTCTTCTATTGTGTGGCCCCAGAGATATTTAATATTTGCAAACTATACTATTTGTTCTGCAAATAAAAGCATCACAGTACCTTAAAATGTCCATTCATCGCAGCATCATGTAGGGGAGTAACCTGGTACATTCCTTTGATATTGACATCTGCTGCACCTTTTAATAGTTCACTTGCAGTCTGATGAAATCCTTCTACGCTGGCTTCACGAAGTGCTGTCCAACCCACCGTACAAAAAGATCCGGCATTTGTTTCTATTTGGCATCTTAATAATGTTTTGTGCTGCCCTTGAAAAACAACTCTGATTCTAAGTTGTTTTTTCAAAAATGGTTTGATTATATGAGTCAAGATAGTATCGCCTGGAAGCACATTGTGTTATTTGGTAGATTCAATAAACCTGAAGGACAAATCAAACTCCTACCCCCAACTCTGTTTTGCAAAAATATGATAAGAAACAAAATATTTGAAAGTAATCCTGACGTCTCCAAATAAATAGGCTGTGCAGGAGTCTTTGCCAACTCCAAGAGAATGCTGGTTGAAGGCTGCTTTTCTGCAGAGATGAGGGGAGAAAAGCTTTATTTCTAGTTCAAGGTGCTTCCATTAAAGTATCCAACTGGCTGGACTACATATCACTCCGTTCAAAAGTATATATTCATTTTTTCTCCTTCTTTACAAAAAGCTATTTATAGTAGTTTAACAAACCACAAACTCTTGCAAGAAAACCAGTCATACAGGCAAATACTCTTTTTCTTTGTTGGCCAAAGACAATGGTGTAAGTTATAGATATTTATTAAATTCCAACACATTATATGACAGATGTAAAAAAACTTTAAAGTTGCATGTCAAAAGAGAATTTCACTAGCTCTTCTCAGAACAGTCACAATAACACAGGGTTTGCCAATCTCAACTTATGTTTCCTAGTTGTTATAAGTATCACAGAATGTTTACCAGCATCCCTGGCCTCAACCCACCAGATGACAGCAGAAACTCCTATCCTAGTTGTAACAACTAAATATGTTCCCAGAAACTTCAAAAGTTCCCTGGGGGTGGGAGCTAAATCAGTCCAGTTGAGAACCACTGCCACACAATGTTATGGAAGGAGTTTCTCCTACAGTATTAATTACAAAGTTTTGAGGAAGAAATGAAGAGATTCCAAAATGGTAAATACACAGTTAATAAGGGTTTTTCCCTATAAATCTCCTTAAAATGAATATGGCTTGTTTAAAGCAAAAGTTAAAACATTTATAATGTCTGTAGATATGATGTATATGATAGCTGTAGCATAATGGATATGGAGAATACATGGACTATATGTATTCAACGTCCTCATATTTCATATGAAGTGTTACAATATTAATTTTCAGATGACTGTGAAACATTAGAGGTGTACACTTAATCTCTAGAGTAGCCATGAAAAAACACTGCAAAGACAAAGAAAGAAACAAAAAAACAGATTAAGCAAACAGAAAACATCTAGTAAAATGACAGACCTAAATCCAACCATTTATGTTAAATGTGAATTGACTAATCATGCTAATTTTCAATTAAAAGTTAAGATTGTCAGAATGAATAAAAAGTAAAACTGTCTGCTGTTTACAGGAAACATAGTTTATTTCTGTTCCAAATTTTCTTTCAGGTTAAGGTTGTACATGTGCAGATTTTTTAAATGGATAAATTGTGCGTCACTGAGGTTTGATGTACAAATGATCCCAACACCCAGGTAGTGCGCCGAGTACCCAATAGGTAGTTTTTCAAACCATGCCCCACTCCCTTCCTCCTCCCATAAGTAGTCCCCAGTGTCTACTGTTCTCATCTTAAGAAACATGCTTTAAATATAAAGACACAGATAGGTTGAAAATAAAAGGATAGAAAAAGATACAGTAAATAAGCAGAAAACATAAAAAGGCTAGATGTCTATATTCATATTATATACAGTAGACTTTAAGATAAAGTATATTACCAAGCAATAAAGATAGACATTTCATGATGATGAAAGATTTATCAAAGATATGACAATCATAACTGTTTATGTATCTAATAACAGAGCTTCAAAATATAAGGAGCAAAAACTGCCAGAATCAAAGAAAGAGACAGTTCCACAATCACAATTATGAGGATTTTAGATCAACGGACATAAAATCAATAAAGACATAGAAGAGCTGAACAATATTACCAACAACTTTACCTAGCTGAAATTTATAAAACATTACATCCAACTAAAGAATAAATATTCACGTGTACATGGGATATTCAACAAAAGAGATCATATTCCATGCAATAATCAATTCTCAATAAAAACAAAAGGATCTAAATCATATAAAATGTATCCTTTACATCCTTTTTAGTCAAATTAGAAACCAATAACAGAAAGGTAACTGGTGAATCCCCAAACATTTAATAATTAAACAACTTCTAATATAATCGCTGGATCAAAGAAGAAAGCATATGAGAAATTAAAAATATTTTAAACTGAATGATAAGGAAAATAAAACACATCAAAATCTGTGAGATGCAGCTACAGTAGTTCTTAGAGGTAAATTAAAGCTTTAAATGCTTCTATTAGGGAAAAAGATACAAAATCAGTGACCCCATTGTCTACCTTATTAAAACTAAAATAACAAAGAAAACCAAAATAAGTAGAAGGCAGAAAAAGAGCAGAAATCAATAATCTAAAACAAATAACAAAGAAAACTTAAAAAACTATAACTTGATTCTTGAAATAAAATTAATAAAATTGATTAATACAACTAAAAAAACACAATTTAGCAAAACTGACAAGATGAAACAGAAAATCTGAATAGCCTATGCCTATTCCTGAATTTATTATCAAAACTCTGCCACAAAAGAAAACTACAGGCAGAGATGGTTTCACTCCTAACTTTGTCAAACATTTAAGAAAAAAAAAAAAAAAAGCAAAAAACCTCAGTGTTAAACAAACTCACTCAGAAAATAGAAGAGGTGAGAAGACTTATTAGGCCTACATAATCCTGATATCCAAAACCAAAGGAATTATAAAAATATTATAAACTGGTAATTATAAATTAAGTGTAAAGATAGATTTTTTTAAAATTCTTAAAAAAATTAGCAAATCTTGATTAAAACAATCCAGACTAAAGCATTATCCCCCCGAAAAAAAAATACAGACGAGAGAATCATCCTCCCCCAAAAAGTTATAAGCCAATGTTACTCATGAACATAGATGCAAAAATCCTTATTATAGCAAATCGAATCCAGCAATATAGAAAAATAATGATACATCAGGACCAGACACCGTTTATTCTAAGAATGCAAGGTTGGTTTAACATTTGAAAATCAATCAACCTAATTCATGACAGCAGTAAAATAAGATAATAATTATATTGCCATATCAATAGATGTAGCAAAAGTACATGAGAAAAACTAACATCTACTCAATTAAAAAAAAATTTTAAAAAAACTCTACAAAGAATAGACTCCTCAGTCTGCTAAAGAGCATATACAAAAACCTATAGTTAAAATCACGTTTAATGGTGATATATGCTGAAACGTTGAAAGAAGCAAAACTAATATACAATGAAAAATAGCAGAACAGCAGGGGCATCTTGAGAGTAAGGAATGAATGGGAAGAGGAACGAGGGAACTTTCTGGGATAGTGTACCTGTCAAAATTCATCAAATGGCACATTTAGGATTTGTAGTTCACTATATGAAAATGTTACCTCAGAAAACACATGTACACACACACATACACACACACACACACACACACACGACTGAACTCTAATAATATTCATGCTGAGATGTTTAGTGATAAGACACACTGATGTCTCTAATTTCTTTGAAATGCATCAAAATAAAGATGGATTTATGGATGGACAGAGATTTCAAGATGGATAGGTATCTGATAAAATAAATATGTAAAATCTAGATATTAGGTATATGTATAAATAGGTCACTTGAAGTTTTTGAATATTTTAAAACTACCTATTTTTAAAATGTATATACAAAGAAGATTTCCCCCAAACACAGTTTCTTATGGAAGGCATGAATTCACTGCTGTTTGGGTTCTGGGCTGTGAACTAGTGAAAGTGTGCTTACCAATATGTACATCGGTTAACTTGATTATCACAGGTCCCATGTAGATGGGATGAAAACTTAAGTATCAGAAACTCAAAAGTCATTAACTTTTGGAATGCAGATGATGATTTTCCTCCCAGAAAACTTCCTTTCCTTATCTATATTTTGTTCAAACTACAATAAAAATTAGTTTCCTAAAGACGATGAAAATGGACCAGGCGTGGTGGCTCATGCCTATAATCCCAGCACTTTGGGAGGCTGAGGATGTCAGGTCACCTGAGGTCAGGAGTTCGAGGCCAGCCTGGCCAACATGGTGAAACCCCATCTCTACTAAAAATATAAAAATTAGCCAGCCATGGTGGCTGGCGCCTATGATCCCAGTTATTTTGGAAGCTGAGGCAGGAGAATCTCTTGAACCTGGGAGGGGAAGGTTGCAATGAGCCGAGATGGCGCCACTGCACTCCAGCCTGGGTGACTAGTGTGAGACTCCATCTCAAAATAAATAAATAAATAAATAAAAAAGACTAAAGTGTCTACTATAGAAATGGGAAAATAACCACAACCAAATACTATTTTTTTTCTTGAGCCCAGAATGACTGAAAGATAAGGCAAATATAAAAGTAAACATATGGCTTCCAAGGAAAATCCAGTATCCTATTTTAAAGTTACTGAAGAAAATATCCAGAGAAAACAAGATACAGGTGTGAGTAATCCAAAGTCAGTAACGGGGTCAGGTCAGGGAGGTGCTTACAAATTGACCCTCCATATCCCTGATGAACACGGGCAAAATCTTCAACAAAATACGAGCAAACTGAATTCAACAATACATTAAAAAGATTATTCACTAGGATCAAGTGGGATTCATCCCAAAGATACAGGAGTGATTTAATATGTACAAATTAATGAATGTGATATATCACATTAACAGAAAGAAAGACGAAAACCACATGATCATTTCAAAAGATGCAGAAAAAGCACCTGACAGAATCCAACATCCCCCTTCATGATAAAAATTCTCAACAAATGAGGTACAGAAGGTATGTACCTGAACACAGTAAATCCCATGTATGGGCTTTATTTTTACCCATAGCTAACTTCATATGAAACGGGAAAAGTTGAAAGTTTTTCCTTTAAGATCTGGAAAAAGACAAGAATGGCTGCTTTCACCACTTTTAGTTAGTATTGTCCTGGAAGTCCTAGCAAGAGCAATTAGAGCAAGAGCAAACGAAGAAAACTAAAAGGTGTCCAAACAGGAAAGGAGGAAGTCAAATTGTTGCTGTTTGTAGATGACATGGTCTTAAAAAATATAGAAATCCCTAAAGACTCCACTAAAAAACTGCAAGAATAAAGTAAATAAAGTTACAACATACAAAACCAACATACAGAAATCAGCAGTGTTTCTATGTCCCTTCCCCTTTCTATGTCCCTTGAGAATGTGAACACTGGCACAGAAAAAAAGGCTAATAAAAAGAAACATGTTAAGAGATGCTTGGGAAATCCATAAAGTCAAAATTGGTGGCATGTAGGGCTACTCTTGAACTCAATGGGCAGACAAAGAATACCAACAGGAAGAACTATATATATAAGTGATGTGGCTGGAAAATAAGGATCCAAGATTAAGGGTGACCTGGTATGACCTGGGCATGACATTTAAAACAATATCCTGTTAAAATCCTGATTATAGTGTAAACCCAGGCCTTGCTAAGGTAAAGTACTGGGGGGGCGGGGGGGTGCACTTGTAATCACCTGCTCGACCATGGATTTTACTGTGCCTTCTCTGTACACCATAAGATTCTTTGCACTGTTTCTAAACTGAGCAAGTTTAGAAACAACAGGAAAACTATGGACACCAAAAAGCACCAGTCAGGCTGTCCCAGTATTGTTTACTGTATTAAGTACTTACGTACCTTTAAGGAATCACCATTCTCCAGGAGAACACATCACATTCTACCAACAGGAAGATTGTACCAGTGAGCTAGCCTTGCAGAAAATACTGCTCTTACTGAGCTCCCTGTCCCAACCTCTGTACTTTATACCGTATTATTTCCATTTCCCCGGCCACTGCTCCTGCTGTACATCTACCATTTCATCATGAATCTTCCTCTATAGCTCAGTGCAACACCAGCTTCTTCCAGTGTTTGACATCATTTCTCCTTCATTCAAGGCTGAGTCTCATAGTAACAATGACCATGCAAATCCAGCCCCATGTACCTTCTGGATGCCACTGCACACAACCCACCTGGCATAATCCTTGAAAAAAGATTATCCCATTACAAATTGTAAAAGTAGGTGGGGCACAGTGGCTCACACCTATAATCCTGTCACTTTGGGAGGCTGAAGCGGGTAGATCATTTGAAGTTGGAGTTTGAGACCAGCCTGGCCAATATGGTGAAACCCCATCGGTGTTTTGTAAATACAAAATTAACCAGCCAGGCATGGTGTTGCACACCTGTAATTCCAGCTATTTGGGAGGCTGAGGCAGGAGAATCACTGGAATTCGGGAGGCAGAGGTTGCAATGAGCCAAGATCATGCCATTGCACTCCAGCCTGGGCAACAAGATAGAAATTTCATCTCAAAAAAAAGTATAAGAAGTTGTCGAGTTTTAATTTAGACCATTAGTTATTAAAATACATCTTTTCATTTTACATTCAGAAACTCAAAGTCGGTGAAGGAAGGTGACCTATGTAGTGGAAATAGCATTAGACTGAGAATCTGGGAACAGAGGTTTAATCTTTATTAACAGTACAACCCAAGAAAGATACAGTCAGGTCCTCAATTTATCATATGTAAGATGAAGAGTGTGTGATTCATGCATTTAGAGCATGAAATGGGAAATCAAAACTTAGTAAGGATTAAATTATGGTGGCTAATCTTTTCTTACATATATAAGACATTCTTATTGCAAATGGAAGTCATTTAACAGTAAAAATTTATTTCATTTTTCTTAAATTGTATTTAAAATATATAAACAGAATATATATAATTAGTCTGTTTGGCAACACCTAGAATAATTAAGGCAATGTTCTTGCCCAGTTTTGAAATTATTACACATTACATATATGTGCTGCTTACTACAAAGTGGGCAGGAAGATCAAAGCCTTTTGTTTTTGGCATGAGTGTTAATCTATAGGCTTTTATCCCCTTAAAAAGAGCCGTTAGTCTAACAGAGTCAGAATTGGGTTGCATGTCTTTCAACACATCAATCTACCAACACGATGCTTTTTAGTGCCTTTCTATTTGAAGACAAATGTACACCTATTTGTTAGAAATCTTGGCACCAATTCTTCTCTGTATGTAGAAGATACAATAGCTTGACATTGAAATAACTTAGCTTTAACAAAATATACCCATTTTGTGTCACAGCTAAATTCTTCTTGGCAAAGGAAAAAGGCATAAAAAAAGAAAAGTGTGAGTTCATGAGAAGAAATCAAATTAAGCCTTTGAAAATTCTTTTGGTTTAACTACCTGTGTTTCATCCATTGTTCATTAACAGACATTCATCATACCTTTTTATGACTCATTGCTATAAATTTGTAAAATTTTAAATGTGTGTCAATTTTACCCTCCTAACCTGCACATGAAATGCTTTATACCACTACAGTATTTTAAGAGAAAACATCACCTTGTATGTTTTGAAGATGTACTTCAAAATTTGTGCTTAAAACAAAAATTAAAATGTTTGCTACTTCTGTGGCTTGTGAAAAGGTTTAACACAAACCTCAATATAAAAATAAACATATTTTATCTTGAAAGGGTAGAAAGATAATTTGTTGAGCAAAGTAAATATTTTTTATTTTGAACATGAAAGAAACGTTTGGCTTTATTTTTTGGGTCACTGCATGGTGGATCTGTTCAGGTTCTGGTGTAGCATTTCACTTCGACCTTACGGAGGCACAATGAGTAGGGTTAGGGGCTGCCGTAAGCTTGTTGGAGATGATGGGTATTTAGTTCCTGCTGTAGGGCATGCAGATGGTCTCCCTGTAGCCCCGCGACACTGAGTCTTGTTCTACCCGCAGACACTAAAGCAGGTGTGTGGGCTGGTGGGGCTGCTCCAAATGGAACATGCCTCAGGTGATGCTCATTAAGGAAGCTCAGGGACTCGGAAGGAGTGCACAGTTTACTCCTCATGGTGGCGTGCCAAAGGTTAGTGAAAAGCAGGATTGTCTGTTGGCCTGGGGAAGAGAAGAACACAAAGGGCACAGAAAAGGATTTGAAAATAGGCACTTATGAGTGTGACTTTTAAACTACATAATGCTGCATACATTGCTGTGCTTTTAGCAGTAAAATTGGGAGTTCTTTTATGAATGTACAAATTTATTAACATCAATTTGTGTTTCCATTTAAGTAGCTACACTCATTTTTATTTTGTCTTAAAAAAGGAGCATCAAGAAAACATTAGGCCAACCTCAAATAAGCTATGATTAAAATAAATATCAGCGGTATCATGCCATTACAAATAGTTTTATATAGTGCAATTTCACTTCCACATGAAGAAGAAAAATATTTTAATGTTAACAGCATATGAATTTTCATCTTTCCCCAATGTACTAGTTGTTTTAAAAAATATTTATTTAGAGAAGTGAACACTGCTTTCCACAGAACACCAGAATTGAATTTTTATTGGCATTATGATTATATGGTTAATTCTAATAATTATAAACCAGAATTAATTCATGTTAAATTTATTGTAGATAATTTTAAATTTTATATATGCTACCTCATTATTAATTGTATTTTACTTTGAATAAATTAGACTAACCAGCAAGAAAGATGATCTAAAGAACAATGAATGTGAAAAATAAGGCAGGCATGTAGTGTGAACATTACAGATTTCAGCATGGTTTATCATAGAGAAGCTAGTTGATGATAAGCCATGCACAGATTACCTAAAGTACATGTGGTATAATTGATCATTCTGAATTTAACTAGTGTCAGGTTTGTTTTTGTTATCTATTGTGGCTCAACTGAGTAACCTACCATTTGATGGCTTTAAACCAGAACCATTTCATTTGCTTAAGATTCTATGGGTCAGGAATTTAGGGAGTGGGTGTCCTTGCCTGAGCATTTCCTCCATTCTTTGTCATATTTAATTACTCATTTGGCTGTACTCAGCTGGGTTATCAGCTGGAGGTCAGGTTCAGTTCGAATACAGGGTCGACTGGTGAATGAATTCAGCCACCTCTCTAGTGTCTCAGCTTGAATGGCTAGAACAGCTCAGGGCTAGCTGGGCCCCTTGCTCTGTATGCCTCTCCAGTAGAAGATGGTTGAGAACTCCAAGAAAACTGAATTCCAAGCTGCAGATAAGACATGGCCTCAGGGGTTACACAGTGTCATTTCTGCTGCATTCTACTGGTCAAAGCCAGTCACTAGTAAGCCCAGATTCAAGAGGAGCTGGATAATAGAGTTTAAAGCTTGAAGTGGGAGTGGAATGGAAGATATTATTGTAGCCATCTTTAGAAACATAGTCTAAATAAGTAGAATATTTTTTGTTTGCTACCAGAAAATGCCATATGTTTCCTAGAATTAGCATTAATAGTTATATTAGACCTTACAAACATTAAATCCTGAAACACAGGAAATACCCCAGAATACTTCCTTATTAAATATATAAATTTGAAACCATACTAAAAAATAGTTAAATAGGGCCAGACGCTGTGGCTCACACCTGTCATCCCACCACTTTGGGAGGCCGAGGCGGGCGGATCAGGAGATTGAGACCATCCTGGCTCTAACACAGTGAACTAAACAATACAAAAAAATTAGCCGGGCATGGTGACGGGTGCCTGTAATCTCAGCTACTTGGGAGGCTGAGGCAGGAGAATGGCGTGAACCTAGGAGACGGAGCTTGCAGTGAGCCAAGATCGAGCCACTGCACTCCAGCCTGGGGGACAGAGCAAGACTCCATCTCAAAAAAAGAAAAAAAAAAAAGTTAAATAGGAAATCAGGGTCTACAATCCCATTGCCCTAAAGCAGTGCAGCAAGGGCTGTTTCAACAGGGAACACATGTCCACCATTACAAAGCCAAACCTCAGTGCACCTGGCCTCTCAAAGAAGTCTAAACTAGAATGAATGAGATACACTGTTAGGCGTGAGAATTTTCACCCATCACTTATGAATGGCTGTTACTTACAAACAAACTACTGGCATCTCACCAGGCCATAACTGACCTTACCTCATTGCATCTGAGCACAGTGTTTTCAGGGAATTTCTGGGCAAGGATCACTGAAATCATAGTGGCACCAATTTCCTAAAGGGTCTAAATGAAGTAACTTCAACACCCACAGGGTGAAATATATTTTTATCTAAGACTATTACAAATAATTGAACGAAAACAGTGAACAGTAATAAAGTAAATAAAAGTGACTGTAACAAGATAATTTGATGTTCATTTACTTTAACATTCTCACTTCATTGGTTAAAACTGAAGCTTTGAGAAGTGGAAGAAACCACCAATTGTCAAGCCCAGATACTTGACCTGATTTCTTTTTACCTCTCACTGCATCATATTGACTCATACAACTTGTTTCTGTGTCTTTACATCTGGGATTGGCAAACTAAGGCTTGTTGTGTAGAGTTGTCCTCTAAGGATTTTCATTTTTCTCATTTTTCAATAGCTAGAAAAAGTGAAAAGAAAAATATTTTGTGACATGTTTTGTGACATACAAAACTTAAATGTTAATGTTTACAAATAAAGTTTTATGGGAACATTCTCACACTAATTTATGTATTTCTTGTGGCTACTATCAGACTACAAAGGCAGAGTTGAGCAGTTTGACACAGCTGTCTTTTGGTTCGTAAAGCCTAAAATATTTACTTTCTGGCCATTTGGAGAAAAGTTTCCCTATCCCTGCTCTAGGCTCTTCTTTCTTTTATCTATTATCTATTTGTTCTCTCCTTCCCTGCCCTTTCTTTCTTTTCTCTGTTTTGCAATTTCTCTTTCTCTCTCGTTTCCTTTTTTCTTTCTTTCTTCATTTCTTACTTTTATTTCTCTCAGACTTTCCCTTTTTTATGGTAACAAGCTGCTCCCCAACTTTTCCCTTGACTTTTGCATACGTTTTTGTCCTATGCAGAGTTGTTTACATCTATTATACCCAAATGAAGACTTTGTCCATGATTTTTCAAAATGGCACTCAACCCCGAAGTAGACGTTTGTTTCCATATTATATATATGGAACAATTCAATCAGCAGTCCCTTCCACATTGGAAAATTCACCTGAATCAGAACCATGTTAAACTATGTCACATTAGCCAAAACAGAACAGTATTTGCTCTTGGGCTTTAAGAATGTGTATGGCACAGTTCTTCACCTTCCCCAGGTCTTTGCTGAATGTGCCCCTTTCAGCAATATCTTTCTTCGCTACTTTATTGAAAGGTGCCCAGTCCCCACTCTCTTTCTCCTTCCTTGTTTAAATTTCCTCCACTGTGCATATATCTGAAACATATAACTAATTTACTTATTTATTTTCTTTCTTCCCCACTAGAATGTGAGAGCTTGGCAAAGTTAGGTATTTGGATCCATTTTGCTAAATGTTATGACCCATTGCCTGGAAGCAAACAAGACCTCAGTATTTCCTTAATGAATAAAATAATTAATCTTCAGCTTATATGCAAATATAAGTCTTAATAAATTCTAAAAATACATTACTTGACTTAAGTCAAAACTAATAATTTTTAAATTTTAGAATAAAGCCATTTCTAAAACTGAAAAATAAAATTGTAAGAATTAAGCCCCAAAAGGCGCTATATCTTCTAATTAGACTTACATTTCCATTTCCTCAAGTAAAATAAAATAATACTGCACTATTTTACTGTATCTTAAAATATTTAGTGTGTTCAGGTGACAAGACAATCAATGCTTCAGCATTTGCTCACTCATTTTAAATGTCAAGAAATAGCAAAAGAGGCCAGGCACAGTAGCTCAAGGTTGAAATGTCAGCACTTTTGGAGGCCGAGGCGGGTGGATAGCTTTGGCCTAGACCAGCCTGGGCAACATGGCCAAACTCTGTCTCTATAAAAAATATGTGTATTAGCTAGGCATGGTAGCGCATGCCTATAGTCGCAGCTACTCGGGAGGCTGAGGTGGGATGATCTGAGCCCAGGGAGGTCGAGGCTGCAGTGAGCCGTAATTGTGCTACTTACTGCATTCCAGCCTGGGTAACACAGCAAGACCTTGTCAGAAAGAGAGAGAAAGAGAGGAAGGAAGGGAGGGAGGGAGGGAGAGAGAGAGAGGGAAGGAGGAAAGGAAGGAAGGTAGGAATGAGTTGAGAAGAGAGGTATGATCTCAAACTTATAGAAAAACTAAAAGTACAGTAAAAATCAGTTTTTTTCTGATCTATGGCCCTAAGAATGTCTTTACAGCCAACATGTATTTCAGGGTCAGACATTGCATTTGGTTGTCTTGCGTTGTTTCCTTCGGCCTGGGACAACCTATTGATTTTATCTAATTTCTTATCTTGATACCTTTGAAGTTTACAGACCAGTTATTTTGTACAATGTTCCTCTTTTGGGTGTGTCTAATGTATTTTTCATTTTCAAAATCATGTTATGTGCAGGAACATCATAGAAATGATGCTATTTTCTTTTCATTGCGTTCCATCAGGTGTCACCTGATTTCAATATTCCCCCTTGTTGCGAAAGATAAACTTTGCTCACTTGTTTAAGGTGACATCTGCCAGCTTCTCCTTTGCAAAATTACACATACTTTTTTTGTGATAGATAAGAGTTTGGGGAGGTGGTTATTGTGAAACTATGCAAGTATCTCATATTCATATTCCTTATCAAAGTTTTAAATTAGTTCATTTATTTTATGTATCAGTATGGATTTTATAGATTACTAATACAGTCATTGGGCTATAATCTCTTGGTAACATTATTTGTTTTGATACCTAATGTGTTGCATATTTGTGCAGTGAGAGCCTTTCAGGTTGGCTTTTGTCCAGTTTTGATGTTTCCATAATCCTTTGAGCATGTCATTGCCTTCTGGCATAATAGGCTCTGCCAGGCTCATCTTGAATGTTCCCTATCCAAACCCTAGTATCATTTCTATCATTTCCATTGGGTTAGCACTGTTTCCAGTTGCTCTCAGCAAACAGATCTAGGTAATATGTGTGTATGTGGATATATACAAAATCCATGTTACCATGGCTTTTGTTTCCACATGAGACTCTGCATGTCCAACAAATGTGTTACACAGTCTATATATATGTGTGTGTGTGTGTATATATATATATATATATATATATGCAGAATTGCGGAGTGGAGTATCAATGTCAGTGCCTATAAAGCTCATTGGCTTCTGCAAAGGCTCTCATTTTATAGACCATTTATGGCAGTATTCCACTAAGTCAGCAGATTTTAAGACATGAATATCAGTGTCCCTATTCTCTTTTTTATGTTTAAAGTAAATATAGATATACATGACCATTAGATAGATGATAGATTAGATAGATAGATAGATAGATAGATAGATAGATAGATAGAAAGAATTGAAAGAAATGGCCACTAGGATTTAAAAATTTTTTTTCCTGATAAATTTAACCTGCAACTATAGTATTTCATTTTCAGTAAAAATCCCACCTCAACTGTACAATTAAAACAACTTATTTTATATTTAATATAGAAAGAAAAAATAGTTGTTTTGGGGTTCTTCTTTGTTCTTATCCCTGTGCTACCATGACCAAACCTAATCTCTACCCTGCATCTCTAGCCCATCTCAGTTATAAGATTTAGATTCTCTTGGGGCCGGGCATGGTGGCTCACGCCTGTAATCCCAGCACTTTGGGAGGCCGAGGCAGACGGATCACGGGGTCAGGAGATCGAGACCATCCTGGCTAACGTGATGAAACCCTGTCTGTACTAAAAATACAAAAAAATTAGCCGGACGTCGTGGTGGGTGCCTGTAGTCCCAGCTACTTGGAAGACTGAGGCAGGAGAATTGCTTGAACCCGGGAGGTGGAGGTTGCAGTGAGCCGAGATCGTGCCACTGCACTCCAACCTGGGCGACAGAGCCAGACTCCATCTCAAAAAAAAAAGTTAGATTCTCTCATTCCAGTAACTTGTAACAAAAGTGAGATGAAGAGGCTATAAATGGTTAATTCTGCAAGGTAATGCTTGGACATTGTTGCCTTACAGTTTAAAGAGCAGCTTTGGTCATTTTCCTTGTGATGAAACTTCCTTCATATGAGAAAAATGGCATTCGATCCACTGTTCTAGAAAAGTATGTGACGGCATGTCTTGGGATTGTCCATTCACTTATCAAAGAGAAATTTTAAACATTCCAGCAAAGGAGAGACGAAAGCATGAGAAGTCTTCATATTTAGCTCTATTTAACAAGAATTAGGGAACATTAAGATTTTGGCTGAAAATATTCAAAATCATTACATCATTTTTAAAAAACTTATTTTATCTTACATTTTATAAAATTATTGGCAATTCACTTTTTAACCGTAAACGGTAGATGAGTCTTTAGAATTTGAATTTGCCTGATGAGGTCATGTCTTTTTTTTTTTTTTTTTTTTTTAGATGGGGTCTTGCTCTGTCACCCAGGCTGGAGTGCAGTGACACAGTCTCAGCAAGCTCCACCTCCAGGGTTCAATCCATTCTCCCACCTCAGCCTCCCTAGTAGCTGGGACTAGAGGCACCCGCCACCACACCCAGATCTTTTTTTTTTTGTATTTTTAGTAGAGTCGGGTTTCACCGTGATAGCCAGGATGGTCTCGATCTCCTGACCTCTTGATCTGCCCACCTCGGCCTCCCAAATTGCTGGGATTACAGGCATGAGCCATTGCACCTGGCTGAGGTCATGTCTGTAAAAAGGTAGTATAACTCTTATTTCTAGCCGGTCTTGCAACTAAAGACGGCGTGTACAGAATAACTCTATTCCCCTATATCATGTTTGGACAAACCATCTTCCCACTGATTTAAGCACACCTTCAGAATGAAACATAATTTCTCATCTGAGGAATTCCAGATTCCAAATGGAAGAGGCAAGCTTATATTGAATAATTTAGCAAAGCAGACTGTGCTTGGCAATAATAAAGTAATCCAACATATAAAAAATAAGGAAAGAAGGAAATACCTGCTTCATAGTTGTAATAAATTAGAACTTTACCACGCAGAATAGGTAGAGAGGCATTCCTCAAAATATTAAGAGAGGTATAATGTAAATGTGAACTATAGCGGTTTTCTTAGGCAGAGAATCATGCTTTAAGATAACGAAGGTGATGCTGGTATTCGGGTTCCTTTGGAGAAGGCAACAATAAAAGTAGAGTTATCATTCATGAGATCGAAGAAGCCCGAGAAAAGGTACTAAGAGCCCGAGCCACAGCAGGCTCAGGCTTTTTTCTTTTTTTTTTTCTTTTTTTTTTTTTTTTTGAGACGGAGTCTCACTGTGTCTCCCAGGCTGGAGTGCAGTGGCGCGATCTCGGCTCACTGCAAGCTCCGCCCCCGCGGTTCACGCCATTCTCCCGCCTCAGCCTCCCAAGTAGCTGGGACTACAGGCGCCCGCTACCGCGCCCGGCTAGTTTTTTGTATTTTTAGTAGAGACGGGGTTTCACCATGTTAGCCAGGATAGTCTCGATCTCCTGACCTTGTGATCCACCCGCCTCGGCCTCCCAAAGTGCTGGGATTACAGGCTTGAGCCACCGCGCCCGGCCGGCTCAGGCTTTTTTCAAACCTAAATAAAAAGAAATGAATAGCTAAATGTGACAAATGTCAAGGTATCTTTCAGGAAAGTTACACTTCCTCTGAACCCCAACAGAAATCAAAGACAGTCACCCTACTGCACTCCTTGCCTCTCTTCCAAGGATACAGCTATGTATTGTTTTTTAAAAGGTAAAGGGAATGTATCACTTGACTATGTCTCTATCCAAGGTGAATTTCTCCAAAACCACAACTTTGGGGTACTTGGAAGGGATATAGTTTAAACCCCACTGAATTTGATTTCTCACCCTCACAGACACTTACCTTTATTTTTTCCCTATATTTGTTTGTTTCTGTTTCCTTAATATATTCCAGGAAATGTATTTGTGGGCTGTCCTATAGGAGAAGTGATGGTGAATGGAAAAGTGTGAAGAACCTTCTATTCTCCCAAGAGTATAGGGCCAAGAGGGTGCAACTGCACCCAAAATATCAGTATGGAATGGTGACATAACTGGTACTATAAAGTAACACATTGTCTTACAGAATTCTCATTCTTGGGCTAAAAGATTACCTTCTTCATCAAACTTACCTGACTGCATGTTTGATATTGTTTGAGTAAAATATAATACTCTTTTATTTCCCAAATGCACACACACACACACACACATACACATACACATAATATATTATGTTTTGGGAAATATATGTGCTATAGTATCTATATTCACTTCTAAAATGTGTACTTAATTAAAATGACAAAAATTTGCTGAAAAGAGCTGGTAAAATGATCAGCTGTATTCATTCACATAACTATTATTTAGTCTTAGTAATGAAAATAGAAAAAAAACAAACAGCTGACTACAATGGCTCACACCTGTAATCCCAGCACTCTGGGAGACCAAGGTGGGTGGATCACTTGAGGTTGGGAGTTCGAGCCCAGCCTGGCCAACATGGTGAAACCTCATCTCTACCAAAAATACAAAAATTAGCTGGGCATGGTGGCCTGCACCTGTAACCTCAGCTGCTTAAGAAGCTGAGGCAAGAGAATTGCTTGAACCTGGGAGGCAGAGGTTGCAGTAAGCTGAGATTGTGCTACTGCACTCCAGCCTGGGTGACAGAGTGAGACTCCACCTCAGACCAAACAAAAAAAATGAAAATAGAAAAAACCAACAAACACTAAAAGCTAAGAAAATAGTGTGTTCATTTTGGAATCTAATTCAAAATTTATCATAATGAATTTTAATAGACCACCAAAGGCATGCATTAAAGTTCACTGAATATTATTCAATATTTGAGAATTACAGACAACGCACATACTTTGTAGCAATGTTTGATTTGTTTTGCATCTATATAGTTGCATTTATTTAAAATAGAAAACGTCAAAATATATTTTTTTGTTATTTGGAAAAACCATTGAGTAATTGTCCAAATATAGCTCTCTATTTTCTAATTTTTGATTAAAAATGCTTCTTATTTAAAAAAATAATGTATTTTAAAATAACTGACATTTAATGTTTTTATATTTTTTTAAAGTGTTAATGCACATCTATTTAATTTCTAGATGCCTTGAGGGAATCGTCAATGTATTTGGAAGCCAGATGCCAAAGATGTTCAGTTATTATCAGTATATCTATGCATAAAGGATTGAAAAGGATATTTCATGACATACTATATCTAAATGTTCATTCCTTTGGAACACTGTTTTCCACAGATAGCAACAAGAGTTGGAACAAAATAAAATAGCAATATGATATGCATTTTCTATTTCTGCACTTTTCCACTTCTGGAAATAGTCATGGAATCATTTTGTGACAGATTAATATCATCCATGATCCTAAGTCGCTAAGAATAAGTGTTAGATTCTTTGGGTTAAATTGCCATAAGGACTAAATTTATTTTTTTAACCAATTCCCTGAAGAATCAACTGATTTTTAGTTTTACAGCATATGTATCATCTCTCCATCATTTTGCCTTAATTCTAGTTCTTTTTATTCTTCAATAGTGAGGATGAGAAAATCTGGATGCATATGGCTATGGTTGATTTGAAAAGTAGTTTTTAAACATTCAGAAGTTTTTCAAAACCGAAAACATATTTGCCAAGTGATCTTTTCCCCCTACATTTTCAATTCATGTGCAACTTAAAAGAAACTTAGACCATATTCTAGTTCAGATTCACTTATATTATAATCATGAAAATTATATTTAGTAGCTTTTGACACACAAGAAGTGTTTAAATTAAGCTTCTCTAAATGTTACATTTTTCAAAATATACACTGTTTTCTATCTACCCTCAACCACTCCTCACTACTCTCCAAGAAAATATCAGATTTAATTCAGGAGATGTAAGTTGGATGTTTTCAGTCCGTCAACAATGATTAAGTAATTTAAAAAGCATTTTTTTTTCACTTATTCTCTAGTTTTTGTTTGTTTGTTTAAATATCTCTGTGCAAGTTCTGAACAGTTTTATTTGTATCAGGATCAATAATCTGACGGATGAAATAAATTGTTGCATTTGTTGCAATAAATGAGTTTATGCTTCCTTTCCAGAACATTAAGGACATGAACATTTAAGAACGTTTTAATGTTTCACTATAAATGATACTTGAGCCTTGTATTAGAATAAATAAGGTAAACTTATATAAAGAAAAAATAAAAATCTTCTTCTCATCTTCTGCATTTGCAGTCCCACCAACACTTAAGTAATCAATGTTAGTGGTTTTCTGTCCATTCCGCCAAACCTCTAATGGATGGAATTTATGTAGTGTTATTCTTTGTCAGGTACAACTACACATGAGTAAACTAGGTGTGATTTGGAACTCAAGATTAGGATTTTTAACTAGTAGTGAAATGGGAGGGGAAAAGCAAAAGTAAAATACACATCAACTAATGGCAGAATGGAGTACAGAAGGGAGTCATCTGTATATATGACATCCGATGGCCCAACCACTCAGCTACCCCATCCACACATGAAATAATAGACAAGGGCATTGAAAATGGTAAGTGTGATGGAAAGGTCACCACGTGATTGCTACTATTATATTGTTTTATTATTTTGTTCTCCCAACGATATATAGCTCAAATGTATACTACAGGTTGTTCATATCCCTTAACAAAATATCCACTGATTTACAAATTTGTTAAAATTCTAACTTACGACAATGCCCTACAAACAATAGTTCAGCCCATCTGTGGTGATGACTGTTCCAAAAGATCTTTCTGATTTGAATAACTAATATTGTTTTTCAATGTTACTATTAGGTTGGTGCAAAAACAATTGTGATTTTTGCCATTAATCACAACTACTTTTGCACCAACCTAATAGTAATTTAACATTCTGTATCTAACATTTGTGGACATTGATCGAATATGTAGTATTCTGGGGAGAAGTTGGTGGAAGAGATATGTATTGCTTTGTGAAAGACAGTATTCTTTTCTTATGTTCAGACAGCAAAGATGCTTCAACACTTCTGTAAGCTTCTCTTATCAGACATTGTTTCATTTTACCATCTGCGGAAAGCAGGGCAAATAGTTTACAATTTTATACTGGTTATCAACTGCAGCATAACAAACCACCCCACAACTCAGAAAAATAATCATTTATCCTTGCAGCTCAAGTATCTGGAAATATCTAAGACCAAGTTGATCTAGGTTGAACCTAGTTGGGCTTGACTGAACTTGTGGTTCTGCAGTTTACTGACTGGAGGGAGCCCTATTCTTTACTGACTTGCACTGGGAAAATTATCTAATGAGGATCTGTACCACCTTTCTTTCATCTTCCTGGAACCAAGAGACTAGCTGAGATATGTTTGTCTCATGGTAGTGGAAGAGGCACAAATCAAGTCTAATTATGCAAACTCCATTTAAGCCTTTGCTTGTGTAATGCCTGCTGAAGTTCCACTGGTCAAAGCAAGCCCCAGGAGTAAACCTAGGTCACCAAGCCATAGTAGAAGGACACTACACATGGAGTGGATTCAGAGAAGTGTGAACATTTTAGTCAGATGTGTGATCTCCCAAAGACTGGCACAAAGGTGGGTGTCAGTAAAAGCCCAGCTTAATTCCAGCTACATGATGTTGAGTTCAGTTTTTCAGCTGTAAAGAAGAGAAGATGATGCCTACCACAGAAGGTCATTTGTGCGATGACAAGGATTAAATAAGAATATGAGAAATGTGCGAAGTGCCTAATACAAAGTTAATCGGTAAATGTTCTATAGTTTTCATAGAATCTTGGGCTTGAAAACAGATTAATTCTAAGCTTTTTAATATTATTCTTCATAATTGCATAGTTTAGTGGGTCTATCAGCATGTATAAGCAAATGCTAATCAGAGCCAGCCAAGATTGTGTCTTTTGGATACCAGGAAAGAAAGAGTTACAGTGGCTCTTAGAGAAGAATTGATATGGAGTAAAATACTAAATTTTAGTTTGCTATCCAAACTAAAATTTGCTCATGCCTGTAATCCCAGCATTTTGGGAGGCCAAGGCGGGTGGTACACCTGAAGTCAGGAGTTGACCAGCCTGGCCAACATGGCAAAACCCCGTCTCTACTAAAAATACTAGAATTAGCCAGGTGTTGTGGTGCATGCCTGTAATCCCAGCTACTCGGTAGGCTGAGGCAGGAGAATCACTTGAGCCCAGGAGGCAAAAGTTGCAGTGAGCTGAGATTGCACCATTGCACTGGAGCCTAGACAAAAGAGTGAGACTCTGCCCCCCCCCAAAAAAAAGTGCTCCAGCCCCTAGCAGCAGAATAAGAATACAGCAGAACATTTAGGTACACACAGAACATAAACTGAGATGGACTGTATCCTGGATTTTAACAAACATTAAGCATTTTAAAAGAACTGAAATCATATAGAATGTATCCTCTAGCCAAAATGGCATCAAATTAAAAATAAAAAAGTAAGATAACAGCAAAAGTTTAAATACTTGAAAAATAAACAGCACACTTTTTTAGTTCCTTTTTTTTTTTACATTTTATTTTAAGTTCTGGGGTACATGTGCAGGATGTGCATGTTTGTTACACAGGTAAATTTGTGCCATGGTGGTTTGCCCTACCTATCAACCCATCACCTCGGTATTAAGCCCGGCATGCATTAGCTATTTTTCCTGATGCTCTCCCTCTCCCGCCCCCATCCACGGGCCCCAGTTTGTGTTGTTTCCTTCCCTGTGTCCATGTGTTCTCATTGTTCAGCTCCTACTTATAAGTGAGAACATTTGATGTTTGGCTTTCTGTTCCTATGTTAGTTTCCTGAGGATAATGACTTCCTGTTCCATCCATGTCCCTGCAGTGAACATGATCTCATTCCTTTCTGTGGCTGCATAGTATTCCATGTTGTATGGCTACTGCATTTTCTTTAACCAGTCTATCACTGATGGACATTTGGGCTGATTCCATGTCTTTGCTATTGTGAATAGTGCTAAACAGCAAGCACACTTCTAAGAACATCTCAAGGGGAACGAATATATTAAACTGAATAAAAATAAAAATACAACATATCAAACTTGATTTAACACAGTTAATGTCAGTGCTGAGAGGAAAATGTATTTCACGAAATCTGTATAATAGAAAAGTAGAAATTTCTCAAATAAAAATTCAAGCTATCACACCAAGAAAGTAGAAAATAGCAAAATATAACCAAAACAAATATAAGAAAGAATATAAGAAGGATAAGAGCAGAAATAAATGAAACAGCCAAAAGAAAACAACAAAGAAAAGCAAGGAAATAAAGCTGGTTCTTTGACAATATCTATAAAATTGACAAACCTTTTCTAATAATGACAAAAAAAAGGATGCCGTAAATTACCAATGTCATGAATGAAATGGGCTATCCTTACAGACCTTGAGGACATGAAAATGATAATAAAGGAATGTCATGAACAACTCCACTAACATACATTTGACAACTTGGAGAAAATGGGCCAATTTCATGAAAAACAAACTACCACAAAACCCACCCAATTTGAAATAGATAATTTAATAGCCCTAAAACTTAAGGACATTTAATTTCTAATTTTAAAGACTCCTGAAGGAGAAAGCTCCAGGACAAAATGGTTTTACTAAAGAATTTTACTTGCTGCTTAAAGAATTGACAACAATACACACAATCTTTTCTGAAAATAGAGAATCTTTCCCAATTCATTTTTATGAAGCTAACATTACTCTGATATCAAAATAGACAGTATAAAAAAGTATAGACAGTATAGTCTGGTAATTCTCTTGAACATAGATAGACTAAGTCTTAACAACATTAGCAGTAGAACTCAGCAATATACACCAAGAATTACACAGCATGCCCCAGTGAAGTTTACTCCAGTAACTGCACACCTAGGCATTCATCCCGCTGAAATAAAAACTTTTTTTAAAAATTGGCTTCCCGTCTGCTTTTGTTAGCAAGAGCAAGTCGGTGTCCCAGGCTTAGAACCGACTTTCTCTCTCTCTCTTTTTTTGTCACCCAGGCTGGAGTGTCAGTGATTCGATCTCGGCTCACTGCAACCTCCACCTCCTGGGTTCACACCATTCTCATGCCTCAGCCTCCCCAGTAGGTGGGATTACAGGCGCCTGCCACCATGCCCGGTAATTTTTCATATTTTTAGTAGAGACGAGGTTTCACCTTGTTAGCCAGGATGGTCTTCATCTCCCGACCTCATGATCTGTCCACCTCCACTTCCCAAAGTGCTGGGATTACAGGCGTGAGCCACCGGGCCCAGCCAGAATCCATTTTTCCTCCCACACCAAAGCACCTGCGGTATGGGTGAAGCAGCCTGAAGCCTGGCTTCATAAGCCTGCACAGCAGGAGGGTCCCAGTAGGAGGGTTGAGGTGCCACTGCCTGGGTCCAGCTCAGAGGCTGCCAGGGAGGCCCGGGTGTGGCTCCCTGGTGCTGGCAGTGTCCTGTTCCCAGGATCTGCACATGGGGGTGCCTTCCTGCATCTCCCAATCAGCGGTAGGTGCTCCTCCAAGCCCCCTCTTGCAGGCCTGGAGACAGTGGCCTGAACCTCAACCCTACTGCATGCCAGTGAAGTGAAGCACCCCAAGCCAGAAGCCCCACAGCTGTTGGCCCTGGCCTGGACACCAGGCAGGGCGCACCAGAGCAGGAGCTAGCCGTCCAGCCCTGATTCTGTGGCCCTGAGTGCCCCGTCGCTGATGGCCCTGTGTTCTGGGACCAAGGAGGAGCAGGTGTGGAAGGCACCTCAGTCAGGCCCTGGGCTCCGTGGGCTTCTTGTGCGTGGAGATTTTGAGGCCATTTGCATCCATCTCTGCCAGCCCGAGCTCTGAGCTGCAGCCAGGGCCACCAGCAACAGCACCACCACTAGCGTCTTGGGAGCTTTCTTCAGAGGAAGCTGTCAGCATCCTCAAGTTCCAGGCGCATTAGCCCCAGTCCTGCTTCAAGAGGCTTTTTCCCACCGGAGGCCTCTCCTCAACGGCCTGAAATCTGGCCAACTCCCATGAAGTTTGCCAGTAATGCAAGTCTGTCACTGACATTTGTGGCGCCAAGACTTGCGCAGGCGGGTTGCACACATCGGCCACTGCGCCACCTGCAATGACACCGCCTGAGGCGCGCACGCCGCATGCCGCACGCGCACGCCGCAAGTGCATAACGGCTTGGCTTGCCTATAACCAGCTAGGCTTGGCTTTGCGTTCCTAGCTTAGCTTGGCGTTCCTTGCTTGGCTCGGCGTTAGTCGCTTTGCTTAGTGTTTCTAGCCCGAATTGAAGTTTCCTCCCTCGCGTTCCTTTGCTGGGCTTGACCTTTTCTTTGCTGGGTTTGGCATTCCCTTGGCTGGGTTGGGTGTTTCCTTTGGGGGGGGGGGTGTTGGCCCTTCCTGGGGTGGGAGTGGGATCACCCCGGGTGGGCGTGGGCTTTCCCCGGGTGGGTGTGGGTTTTCCCTGGGTGGGGTGGGCTGGGCTCCCCTGCTGGGGCTGGCAGGTTTTGGCTGGGATTGACCTTTCTCTTCAAACAGATCGGAAACCCAGAGTTTCCTGCTAGTTGGTGAAACTGGTTAGTAGACCGCGATCTGCTCGCTACTACAGGCCTTCCCTGGCTGTTCAAAGCAGATGGTGACTGAGGTTTGTTCAATGCCGGCTGCCTTCGCTCTGAAGAAGCCATTTGGTCTCAGGAGCAAGATGGGCAAGTGGTGCTGCCACTGCTTCCCCTGCTGCAGGGGGAGCGGCAAGAGCAATGTGGGCACTTCTGGAGAACAGGACGACTCCGCTGTGAAGATGCTCAGGAGGAAGATGGGCAAGTGGTGATGCCACTGCTTCCCCCGCTGCAGGGGAAGCGGCAAGAGCAACGTGGGCGTTTGGGAAGACTAGGACGACAGCGCCTTCATGCAACCCAGGTACCACGTCCACGGAGAAGATCTGGACAAGCTCCACAGAGCTGCCTGATGGGGTAAAGTCCCCAGAAAGGATCTCATGGTCATGCTCAGGGACACTGACGTGAACAAGGCAGACAAGCAAAAGAGGTAACCGGGCCTGGGCTGGGAGGAGGCGGGACATGGGGGGATGATGGGGACATACCCTCCTGGTGTGGGGATCGGGGGCCAGGCTTTCTCTTCCTCCCCAGGCCCCACACTACCATGGGTGTGGAAACCTCAGAGAGGTCAGGGCACAGGCCCTTTATGAACAGCAACACAGAAACAAAACTTTAGCTGATTTCCTATCCGATTATAATTTCCCTCATAGAATTATAGAATTTCCCTAATAGACTGTTTTAAAGTGACTTAACTCGCAAAATTAAGTCGATGCAGCAGATTATTTTTAATGTACACATTTTAAAACAATGTTCTATACATTATAGAAAGGTGTATTTGAGAACTAAGTCCCATAATATATCCACTTCTGGGCTAAATATTTTTCAAATAAAATCCAATGTGGATTTTATATCGATGTACCCTATGTAAATATGTCCTTTACTGAGGAACCTTACAAGGAAACTGAAATGGAAAGTATGGTTCATGCCCTTGAATAGGAAGATTCGTTTTTCTTAAGATGTGAGCTTTTTCTGTGTTTATCACTTTTACATAAATCAAATAAAAATAGGAAAGTTTTAGCGTTTTTAAATTGCACATGCTGCATTTTATGGTGATAAATTAATTTTTTGTAACAGAATGGAAAAAGACTTGCTTTTCCAGATATCAAAATGTTTATGTGCTATTTCCACAAATTGTTCACTAACAACTAAAAAGACATCAATGAATAGTACAGAGTAGGAAATCCAGAAATACCCAAATATATGTAAGAATTTAGCACTTGTTCATGGTGATGTTTCATATTGGTAAAACAAGATGAATTATTCATAAATGAAATGGATGCTGTTTGGAGAAAACTAGCTGGATTTTTATATCACAAAAATAAATTCCTGGAATATAGATTAAAAATTTTAAATATACAAAAGGAGAAAAGTACCAGAAGAAAACACAAATGCTTATTTATATATGCAAATTGTTCATTTATTTATTTATTTATTTATTTATTTATTTATTTATTTATCTCAGACAGACTCTCACTCTGTTGCCCAGGCAGGAGTGCAGTGGCACAATATCGGCTCACAGCAACCTCTGCCTCCCGGGTTCAAGCAATTCTCTGCCTCAGCTGGGATTACAGGTGCCCGCCACCACACCCGGCTAATTTTTTGTATTTTTAATAGAGACGAGATTTCACCATCTTGACCAGGCTGGTCTTGAACTCCTGTCCTTGTGATCCACCCATCTCGGCCTCCCAAAATACTGAGATTACAGGCATGAGCCACTGAACCTGGCATATATATGCAGATATAATAAAATAAGCTCAATTTAAACTTAGGCAATGTACTTTTTTGCATATCTACCAGTGACCTGTGCACATAGGAAAATGTAGTGTTCCTGGTAAGAGAAGGAATTTTAGAAGAGGAATGAAGTACTGATTTCTATTTAATTTAGAAGAGCAATGAAAGGCCAGTTGTGGTGGCTCACGCCTGTAATCCCAGCAGTTTGGGAGGCCAAGGTAGGTGGATCATGAGGTCAGGAGTTTGAGATAAGTCCGGCCAGCATGGTGAACCCCCATTTCTACTAAAAATACAAAAAGTTAGCTGGGCATGGTGGCATGTACATGTAATCCCCGCTACTCAGGAGGCTGAGGCAGGAGAATTGCTTGAACCAGGGAGGCGGAGGTTGCAGTGAGCTGAGACTGCACCACTACACTCCAGCCTGGGTGATGGGGTGACACTCCATCTCAAATAAATAAATAAATAAAAAGGAATGAAATACTGTTTTCTATCCACAAAGTTTGTGAGGGTGAGAAACAGTGGTACTTATATAGTTGCTGAAAGTTTAAGTTGCTGCAACTTTTCAAATAGACACTATGATGGTAAGAACAACATTTTTAAAATGCCTTTTACCCATCAATTCCATTATACTGAAATATCTATATGAAACAGACACATCTGTTTTTCTTAGTATTGCTTAAAATAGCAGTGTATTGAGAAGAACTCATGTAAAGATTTTGTGAATGAATTTCAGTGCATCCATAGGATGGAATAATTTGTAACCATTGAGAGTGTCAGTAGATATAGATATATGTTGACATGCAAAGATGTGCTTTGCTATATCAGGAGAGAAAAAATCAGTTTGTTATACACCTACACAAACAGAATCTCTCTTGTGTTACCTGAAAATATGTAGAAAATATAATCAAACATATTTCTGGGGATTTGTAAGTGAAGTTTTTCCCTTTCTCTTATCTGTGATTTATGCAATGAACATCTGAAAAGTTTTAGTTAAGTTTCATTAATAATGAAATAATCCTTGGGAAGAGAAAGAATATGCTACTTGAACAGATACAAATAATTTCTCAAATTCTACTATTTATTTTTATTCCTGTGGATGACTGTCTTCTGTGAACTTTTACCCTCTTCAGAAGTAGAGGGATTCTGTTTACCTGTTGCTGTAGATTTTATTGTATATACATTTTATTATATAATTGTCTTTTCATTATATATAGACAAACATTTGTAAAAAGTATGGATTAGTTTATTTATGAAAACTAAAATAGCAAATGTAAATGATCATTACTATTTCAAATGTATTGTTGTACTCAAAAGGAGTTTTCTTTAAAAATATTGAACTCCTAAGCTGTGTTTATCCATTCTTTCAACACATTTAGCCATCAAACATAAACTAGACGCCTATTATGTGGCAAGCATATTCTACTATCTCTCAGGATCCTTCCATCTTTGAAAACTTCATGTTTACCTGCTCAGCCTGAGCAAGCTGAGAGATTTAAAATTGGGACATTAGGACTTAATCTCAATTGAAGCTTTTCCTCCCTCCTTTCAAACAAAAGCATTTCTGAAGGTAGACAATAGTAAAAGATAACCCTTAACTATCCTTTTGAAAATGTATAAGTCTTGGGTAAAGACTGTTTTAGTACTTTTAAGAACTAAAATGTGGTACACAAACAGCCTGGAATACTATGCAGTCATAAAAGAAAGAATGAGAGCATGTCTTTTGCAGGGACATGGATGGTGTTGAAGGCCATTATCCTTAGCAAACTAATACAGGAACAGAAAACAAAATACTGGATGGTCTCACTTATAGGTGGGAGCTAAATGATGAGAATGCATAGACACCTAGAGGGAAGCACCACACACTGGGGCCTATCAGATGGTAGAGGGTGGGAGGAGGGAAACAAGCTGGAAATACAACTAACGGGTACCGGGCTTAACACCTGCGTAACGAAATAATCTATGCAACCAACTGCCTTGGCACACGTTTACCTATGTAACAAGCCTGCACATCATGCACCTGTACTCCTGAATGTAACCATTGAGAAAAGCTCCACAAATAGTTTCATAAATCCATTTTAAAAGGAGAAAAATTATAAGTCTTAAATCCTAATATGAATGATTGGAAATATCTGATGTACATACATTGTATAAATCTAAGTATTGAAAAAAATGAGTCCATGCTATTCATTTGAATTTTAAGTTTTCTTTGGCTTAAAGTTTTGAAAACCAAATTAAGAAATAGATTATTTTAGAAATTTGTTTTTGTTTTCACCTCAGCTGTCTTATTCCATAGTTCTTTTTAAGAATTAAAATTTAGCTAAATGCTAGTCATCTGACTGGAACTGCCCCAGACCTATTATATTATAACATATTCTACTTAATGTAAGGCACCAAGGATTGTATGATGTCCCATTATTGTATGTCTCAATAAGAGAATTATTTAAATACTGCCAATTATAGTTATAGTAAATCATGAATTATAAGTGGTATTTCAGTGTAAGAAATGTTAAAACATGGAGACAATAATCATCTTAGAATCACTAAAATACAACGTTATCAGTAATCTTTGAAACATACCTGAAGGTATTCCATGGTGTATATGTGCCACATTTTCTTAATCCAGTCTATCATTGATAGACATTTGGGTTGGTTCCAAGTCTTTGCTATTGTGAATAGTGCTGCAGTGAACATATGTGTGCATGTGTCTTTTTAGCAGCATTATTTATAATCCTTCGGGTATATACCCAGTAATGGGATATCTGGGTCAAATGGTATTTCTAGTTCTAGATCCTTTAGGACAAAAAAACCAAGCACCGCGTATTCTCTCTCATAGGTGGGAATTAAACAATGAGAAAACTTGGACACAGGAAGGGGAACATCACACACTGGGGACTGTCTTGGGGTGGGAGAGCGGGGAGAGATAGCGTTAGGAGATATATGTAATGTAAGTGACGAGTTAATGGTTGCAGCACACCAACATGGCACTTGTATACATATGTAACAACCTTGCACGTTGTGCACATGTACCCTAGAACTTAAAGTATAATCTATAAAAATAATACCTGAAAGTGTAGGTATAATTGTATCATCTCACTAATTCAAATGTTGTCTTTAGTGGTATTAGTAAAAATTATAATATCTTACAGTTACTGAGCTGTTATTTGTGTTAGGAACAATTCTGTATATTTTGTGTAGAGTCTTTGTTAAGCATTACAGTGGTTTCCTCTGAAAAATCCACTATTTTCATTCCCATTTTATTGATGAGGAAATTGAGACCCCAAAAGGCTAAGCAACAGCTGGGAAGTGACAGAACTTCAAGTAGGATTCCAGCCCAAGTTGAATGTCATCCAAGGGCTCTGCTCTTTCTATTCAAATAGGCTGCTCTTTCATTAATACAGTGAGTCATGAGAGGTAATAAGCAGTGTGCTTTCTTAAAAGGAAAATTAAGTTTGTTTTGAAGGCAGAGTAATAGCAGGCTATTCAGTGTTTGCAATTACATGAATCATTGATGTGACTAGAGCACACTACAATTTCCTAAAAAGTCTTCTCACTCTCATAGGACTGCTCTACATTTGGCCTCTGCCAGTGGGAATTCAGAAGTAGTAAAAATCCTGCTGGACAGGCGATGTCAACTTAATCTCCTTGACAACAAAAAGAGGACAGCTCTGATCAAGGTATGCAGTAGTCAACTCTATTAGCGTGAGATGGCTTTGATTTCAATACATAGCATAAAAATGAGTTTTCTCATTTAAATGTAACTAGTTGGTGAAACCTGTGGAATGTTTATTTTGAATTCCTAGGATTTATAATTTGTTTTTGGTCTAATACTGACAGGCTGTACAATGCCAAGAAGATGAATGTACATTAATGTTTCTAGAACATGGCACTGATCCAAATATTCCAGATGAGTATGGAAATACTGCTCTGCACTATGCTATCTACAATGAAGATAAATTAACGGCCACAGCACTGCTTTTATATGGTGCTGATATTGAATCAAAAAACAAGGTATAGATCTACCAATTTTATCTTCAAAATACTGAAATGCATTCGTTTTATCATTGATCTGTGTAAGGGCCAGTTTTCCATATTTAGAAGCTCAAGCATAACCTGAATGAAAATATTCTGAAATGACTTAATTATCTAAGACTTTATTTTAAATATTGTTACTTTTAAGGAAGCATTAGAGGGCACAGTTTTTTTTTTTTTAATTTATTTATTATTATTATACTGTAAGTGGATGCAGCTGGAATCCATCATTCTTAGCAAACTATCACAAGAACAGAAAACCAAACACCGCATGTTCTCACTCATAGGTGGGAACTGAACAATCAGATCACTTGGACTCAGGAAGGGGAACATCACACACCGGGGCCTATCATGGGGAGGGGGGAGGGGGGAGGGATTGCATTGAGGGCACAGTTTTTTAATGCACTTGTGATTAATACTTTTTTAGAAAACACTGAATTTGTAAAAGGTAATACTTTTTTTTTTTTTTTTCATTTTTTCCCTGCCAGGTTTTTTTTTTCCTCTAATGAATGTAAAATGACAAAATTTGCCCTGGAAATAGGTTTTGTTGTTGTTCATTCATTTGTTTCCTTTGTATGATGAGACAAGGTTCTTTTCCATTTTAGGGAATGACAGTTTTCTGTTTGGGAAAGGGAGTTAGTAGGTCGTAAACTGCCTAGATACCAATTTTAGGAGGCCTCTGAGGAACCAGATTGGCAGTGAATAGGTGGTAATGTAATAGGAAACCCTTGAACAGAAGGAATAACAAGTAATTAACCAACTTACTGTCCTATTCTGGTAGAAAGGGCCAGTTAGACTCTCAACTCTGCTTTCAACTCTCGAATATCTTGATGGGAAGGTGGGAGATAAAGGGTTTGTAAGTAACAAGATCAGGTTGGATTTTGAGTTTACTAGACTTTTTTCTACTCTTACCAGGGAAAATTATGTGACATTTTCAGCAAATGAGTGTCTCTCCTACTCTTTCCTCTTTTTGGCCAAATACTCAAATGATAAAGGGAATTGGTTATGTGAATGACAGATGAGACTGAAGTAATTGTCTGTTGCACTAGCTTCCACCTAGAGTTGTGCATTCCAATTACCTCAGGAAAATTTTTAAATAATCCGCAAGTCTAGGCTTTCCCCTGAAGATTTTGATAGAGCACATCTAATAAATCCTATATTTGTACATTTAAAAATGTTTCCTTGAAGCCAAGCATGGTGGTGCATGGCTACGGTCCCAGCTGTTAGGGAGGCTGAGGTGGGAGGATTGCTTGAGCTCAGGAGGTCGAGTCTAGCCTGGTCAACATAATGAGACCCCGTTTCTAACAACAACAACAACAACAAATTTCTCAAAATCTGGATACCCTCCTGCTTAAGAACCACTGAAAACACAAGTGTAATATGTAAATTCTTATATCTCAGAAACTTAAGATATTTCTGGAAGACTTGGAGTTGGATATGTGCTAATTCCTTTAAATCTTTCCTTTCCAATAACATTAACTTTTGTTTTTGTTTTTGAGATGGGGTCTCACTCTCTTCCCTAGGCTGGAGTGCAGTGATGCAATCACAGCTCACCACAGCCTTGACCTCCCTCAGCTCAGGTGGTCCTCCAAATTCTGTTTCTGTATTTTTTTTTTTTTGGTAAAGATGAGGTTTTTGCTGTGTTTCTCAGGCTGATGTTGAACTCCTGGACTCAAGCAAATCACCTACCTCAGCCTCCCAAAATGCTAGGATTATGGGCATGAGCCACCACTCCTGGCCTCATCTGTCTTACCTTGTGGTTGAGACATTAAAATGAATATTATTGGCACTATCTATCAGCTTACGGAATAATACCTTTTCCTTTCTACATCAGTTATTCACTGCCATTCAGAACGTCTTTAGAAATTTGCAGTGAGTAGTCTCTCTGTAAGTAGAGGATGGCCCACTCAGGATTTTGTGTCTCTTTGTTCAATTCTTCAAGTGCTTAGGTCAGTAAGTCGTTAAGAGCAGAGTTTTCTCAAGTAGAATTGTAGCAAATTCTAAAACTTTTTTGTCAATTGAAGCTGTATTATGGACTGTCCAGTATCTCTCTTAAGTTTGTAGAGCTTTGACATAATCAGGATGGCAGGTGTAAACACCAAAAACCATGGAGTTATTAAGAATACAGATAGGAATTCTGTTAGTTTCAGTAATCCTGTGAACTGATTATTTAGTTAACAATCTGGAAAAATTAAATACAAATATACTTTAAATGAATAAATGTTGGAAAAATTCTTGAAATGGGCAGTATGAGTATTAAATAGCAATTTTGCTTGCGCATTGGAGCTTGAACTTTTGGTAAAATGTGAAACGAAAGGAATATTTTACATTCAAATTCTTGCTTTATACAAAACAATTTTGTATTAGGGTTGGATAATACAGAGATAAAAGATACAGCCCCTGCCCTCAAGAAGCTCTTTATTTAAATGGAAAAAAAAATCATCATCCAAAAGTGCCATGCCAAATGCTGGGTTAGAAGCAAAGAGTCTTGGAAGCAATAAATGTTGAAAGTGAGTTTTTGAGATGATCAGAGTTGATGTGGTCAGGCAGCGAAGGGGTGTTTCCAAGGGAAGCAGCAGCACGTGGGAAAGCACAGAAGAGTGAGATGGAAGCAGCTACATTTGATTTACTTTCTATGAGTTTAAGTCTGTGGGATCTTATATAAAGTTTCCAATTTATTTGAGAAATACGTAATTTTTTGAATTACATATTGTTTTTGTTTTATATTGTTTTACAGCATGGCCTCACACCACTTTTGCTTGGCGTACATGGACAAAAACATCAAGTGGTGAAATTTTTAATCAAGAAAAAAGCTAATTTAAATGCACTTGACAGATATGGAAGGTACAGTTATTTCTTTTAATCTGTGTGTTGTTCTAGATTCATAGTCACTCAAGTCATTAATAATAATAAGATTAAGTTATAGTTATTGGGACATAGTGATCAGTATCAACACAAATCAGTTAAATAGAAAAGCAGTTATTTGGACTGGACAACATGAAGAACAGTTTTAGTAGGAGTTATCTTATTATATTGACTGATGTTATTTGTTGTATGACGTTTTTGGTTACATGATCTTATGTTAGCTAAAGGGATTTCATATTAATTTTATGAAGTTTGAAATTTAACTTTCAGTTTACTTTATGACTCAGTATTGAACTTCTTAACCCTTTCTAGTAGTTTTTAACCTCTGTGTCTTATATGCTTTTCTACTAAATATGCTATATTAAACATAAATAAGGAGTTGAAAATCCTTTTGTCTTTTTAATGACTCTGCTTTAAGTTGCTTTCTTTGAAGAATATTAATGTTAACTTATCCCTACATGACAATTAATTGCTATTCCCACATACTATGGTTTCAGCAGATTTTGTCATTTTTTATATCCAGTGTATTTTGATGGTTTTTTTTTAATTGGTTTGGAGAGAGGGAGTAAAGATAGTTTTAAGTGGATATACTTTTCCTTTAATGAAGGCAAGCCGTAGGTGGGTGATAAAGAGAAAAGAGCTAGGCTTTGGATTCACACGAGACTGGGTTTAATTCCTAACTTCCTTACTTGCTAGGTGTGTGACCTTGGGAACGTTATTTACCAACCAATATGTTGTCATATGTGAAAAGTAGGAGAATATATCCTACAAGTTGGCTTGCATAAGTAAGAAAGATACATATGGCATTTAATTCAGTGCCTAGCACATGCTTATTGGCATCACTAACTGAAACTCCTATGACTAATACTCTTACCATTATTACTAATATTACTGCTTTCAGCATGCAGAAAGCTCTTATTTGTCTTACCCCCTGGCTGATTTTCTATTACAGCATATCAGTCTAGGGAAGCTGTGATGAAATCTTCGCTTAAATCTTTGTCTACTTCAGATAAGTGGCCCTAGCATTGTTTCTTGCCCATCAAAGGATTTTAAATTAGTAGCTTCTACTATGCAATACCCCACTGAGATAAGAGGTTTCCTTTTTGTCCCTTCCTTTTAATTTTAACCTTGGTTGTATTTTACAAAGATGAACTCTTGAGCACCCAAGATGCTTATGTCTTATTTAGCGCATGTAAATGTTTCATTCTGCATGGACAGGCAAGATGTTAAATTGGTAAAGTATATCAAATTAGCTTTTAAAATAAGTTTATTACAGTTCCTAAGGGAGAAATTATCTCTGTCATTTTAGAAATGCTCTCATACTTGCTGCACGTTGTGGATCAGCAAGTATAGTCAGCCTTCTACTTGAGCAAAATATTGATGTCTCTTCTAAAGATCTATCTGGACAGACGGCCAGAGACTATGCTGTTTCTAGTCATCATAATGTGTAAGTGTTTACATTAAAAGGTGAGTTAATGCTAAATTGAGGTTTAAAATAATTGTAACAATTGTGTCTTACATATCAAGTGAGATGTCATAGTTTGGTTCAGGTAGTTTTAGAGTAGCAGTCAGTTAGTCCCCTGCATCAGCCAGAAATCAGACCAAAAGCAAGACAAGTTAGAAGTACCAATGGGTGCAGAATTATCTCAGGACTTCTGAGACCTTTATCCTTAGCGATCTCAGCATTGTTCATTTCATCCAAGTATAACACCTATGCATGGGATAAAAAATAGTGTCACATCTTTGATTTTTCAGATTAGTTATTGGGGTCTTGAAATGTCCAGTTTAGCAGAAAGTCTTATACTGTCTTCTGGAGACTATCTCCTACATACTCCTTGAATTTTTCAATAACTGAAGGGGCCCACTAAATCCAAGGAAGACAGTCCCTTTTATCAAGTCAGAAGGAGGAGAAAAAACGAACATTCCAATCATTTTGTTGTATCCTATTGTTTCTGTTGCTGCATTGTTGCCACTCAAACTGGTCCTGCTTCCTGGTAATGGTTGACCTTTGACACCAAGATGCCCTTACTGATTCAGATTCCTCAAGTCTTCATGGCGAGTCATACAGTGACTTTGAAGTTACAACGTTTTTCAGTTCCCATACCTATGCTTATATGCTCGGCCATTGTTCCCAAAGCACCAGCACCCTGCTCTGGCAGCTGGGCATCCTGACTTGATCTGCAGACAAAGTGAGCAAATTGACACTTCCCCCCATATTCAGAACCTAATGTGGAAAGCACATCTTAGCCAAGAATTAGCTGAGACCTTCATGGTACGAGATCCTTTGAGGCCGTTGTTGGTCTTTTCTCTGGCAGATATTAATTGGGCTTGTTCTAAAGGGTCAGAGGGGTTCAAATAATGTGGCAGAAGGAGATCAGTGTTTGTTTCTTCTTCTTTGCTACCAGATCTGTACTGTGCGGCACCTGTATATCCTGTAGAGAACCTTAGGCAGTAGAAAGTCCCATATGAACCTTCTCCGAGCAGTGGCTCCCAGTTGTGGTCGGCCCTTGAGTGATCTGATTTACATGATAATGAAAATCATCCAAGCTACTTCCATCTCTAGCTCAAGATTTTAAAATATTTTCAAATTCTACCTCGCAGGAAGCCATTGAAGAGAATTCTCAGACTCTCAAGTAGGTTAGTTGGACTTAATAGGGCCAAGCCTTGTCCATGACTCATCACTAATCATGTGTAAAAGTAGGACTTGGTGCTTGCTTCAGCAGCACATACCTAAAATTGGAACAATACAGAGAAAATTAGCATGGCTTATGTGTAAGGAGGCAGCACAAATTTTTGAAGCGTTCCATATTTTGTGCAGTCACTGGAAGGTCATTTGACTATTTGCTGACTAGCTCTAAGGAAACAGTGTGAATCAAAGCAAAAAATGGGTGCCACCATAATATTGAAATTGTGATTTGCACTGCAAAAATAGTCATGTAAGATGGTCTATGAGATGATTTAGAGCTGAATAACGTATTTGGTGCAAAATATATTGTTAGTCAAATATATTGTTAGTGCAAAATATATTGTATGTCAAAAATTAGAGAATGTCAACTTGCAACTTCTACATGAAAACTAAAAAAAATAAAGGTAGAGTTTTGGTCTCCATGTCAGCTAGAATTGAATATCAATATAAACCATTATCCTAACAAACATCTGCTGGCTCATAGTTTGAGTCTGTAGAAAAGGATCATTGGTCCAAGCCAGGTTTTAGCATCCATTGGTTCTTCAGCCCTTGGTGTGATTGATCAACTTCGTAATAGTGGACAATCACATTATCTACTTTAATGAGATATTTATGAGTAAATTTGGTTATAAATTATGACATCATTGAGATGCCCTGAATTATAAGCCATAAGGAGTAGGACAACTAAGAAGCAAAATTAGGACTTAATAACATTTTCTGAAAACTACAACATTTGCATATTAGAACCTATGAACAAAATACACATAGGGTTTTATTTGGGATTCCAAGATAATTTTAGTCATAAAGTTTAGGAACAGATTATTCCATTGCTTTACTATTTCTCTGAGCATTTAAAAATGTTACCTTGTTAAATCATTATAACATCCTAGTGAAATAAGGCAGCAAAGCCCTCACTGTGTTGAAGAAGACATTGAGCCTAAGAGAAGCAAGTTGTCCAAGAACAAATAGCTGGTCATTATGGAGCCAGGACTTAAGCAGAGTTGGGACACTTTCTATTATGTCATGCTAATACAAGCTAATTTACTGGGTCACAGTGCCCTCGATTTATGAGCATTTCACCTTATTTTTTTTTCTACTTTAATTAGAAACTTAAAGAGAAGTTGGTAGAATGTACTCGTAAGTGGATGGGATAATACTGTTAAGTTCTGATATTATAATACTGTTTGAAATACTCTTAAGAATTTTACATTTGGTAGGTATTTTTTATGTCAATATTAAAATAGTAATTTGGTTTATTACATTTTTATACATAGAATTTGTGAATTGCTTTCTGACAACAAAGAAAAACAGATGCTAAAAATCTCTTCTGAAAACAGCAATCCAGGTAAGACTTGTGGTAGTGAATTACTTTAGGTCAGTTGTCCACAAACTTTGTGGCACCAGGGACCGGTTTTGTGGAAGAGAATCTTTCCATGGGCTGGGGGAAGGTGGGGATGGTTTCAGGATTATTCAATCATGTTACATTTATTGTGCTACTTTATTTATATTAGATTACATTGTAATATATAATGAAATAATTATACAACTTACCATCATGTAGAATCTGTGGAAGCTCTTAGCTTATTTTTCTGCAACTAGATGGGCTCATGTGGGGGCAGAACAATGTGAGAAAGTGACAGATCATCAGGCATTAGATTCTCATATGAAGCACACAACCTAGATCCCTCAGATGGGCAGTTCACAACACGGTTCATGCTCCAGTGAGTATCTAATGCTATCACTGATCTGACTGGAGGCAGAGTTCAGGCAGTAATATGAGCCATGGGGTATGACTTTAAGTACAGGTAAAGCTTCCCTGGTTTGTCTGCTGCTCACCTCCTCCTGTGTGGTGTGGTTCATAATAGTCCATGGACTGGTAGTCTGTGGCCTGGGAGTTGTGGACCCCTGCTCTGGGTGGTCCTACCATAGATAAAAAAGTAAAAGTAAGGAATTTTTGATGACGAAAGAACAGTGAAGCACAAGTCATGTTACATATGTTTGTCCCAAGAAAGTCTCACTATTACTGACTTCATTCCTCCTAATTTGAAGTTGGAAACAGATATAGTTACTTTGTTGGAACAAGATGTGTTCTTCTACCTGCTGGTTAATTGTGGTGATAACAGTAATTTTGTTAGAAAAAGAGGCTCTGCTACCATTTCCCTAAAGATTGTCATAATAAATATACAAATTGCCCAACTCTAGGCTCAGTAGATTATAATAAAAGTAGAAAAATATTTCACACTAACAAAAATGCTAGTATGCTACCTGGCTGTGGACACTTAATACTTTGTATAATCCAAACAGTATGAGGACACCTTTAATTTAGCCATCTATTTATCAAAGAGTTTCTGTAAGTTAGGTTTTGTAAGTTGCAGGAGACAAAGATGAAATAGATGTAGTTTTGATCTTTAAGGTGCTCATAATAGAGCTGTCTCCAATTCATTTCTGTGCTTTTTCAACAGAATTTACAACGAAAACATTTCTATTTATGTTTTCACTTGTCCACTTAACAAATAACTATTAAATGTATTTTAGATACTAAGCATTTTTCTAATCCTACAGAATACAACTTATTAAAAATACAGACAGGAGCTTGTTATTATCATTGTCATTTTTTTTACTATGCTACGTTAATCAGTGCTTACTGTGTGCTAGATGCCCACTGGAAGCCTATAATTATGATTTATTATATGCTATATTGATTATGTGCCAGACATATGTGATGAGGAATGAAAGCTTTAAAAAGAAAGGAGGTATGATTTAAGGTAAGCATGCAGAGTGAGAACAATTTTTCAGGAAAAGAAGCAGAAGAATGATATTTGGCAGGAGGAACATGTAGTGAGATTGTGTGTTTGCCAGAAGGAACATCTAACGAGATTGCCTGTTTGGGAGGAAGAGCAGCAAGTGCAGAAGACAAGATGTTTGAGTGAGCATGGCAGGGTTTCTGAGGAGTTCACTTTTGCTAGCACCAAAAATGTGAGATATGAGAGGTTGGGAATGTGGTGAATACTTAGCTAAGGCAAGTTTATGATAGACTTCTTAATACTACAGAAATGAGTAGGTCTTACCCTGTGGGCCATGGGAAATTTACCCGGTAGAATGCTTTGGACTGCAAATACTAGATGAGCAGGGGCCAAAACAGTAGGAACCAGAGTTGTTGTGTTTGCTCAGTGATTTCCTAAGGATCTCACTTTACCCTCTTTCAGCTGTGCCGTTGGCCGTGTTTTATTCATGTCTCCTTTCATGGTTGGCTAATCCGCAACAGCTCCAAACATCTTGTTCTCACAGCACAACATCGCAAAGGCTGCTTTTCTTCACATGTGTCTTTTAAACAGGGAGAAAACTTAGGAGCATGCAAGGGGCTTCCTGTAACATTTCGTTGGCTGGGTCACACTACGTGCTCTTTCCCAAGCCAGGCAATGGGAAGGCAAATATGTGATTAGCTTAGAATAAACATTTCTCTTTCTGAGGCTGAGGAGGGGGATTGAAATAATAAATATCCCAATAGACTGTGTTTCTTCTGCAAGAAAGAATAATGGCTACTGGTAGGGAGCCAACAGTGTTTGCTGCAGAGACTCATTGGAGACATTTGAGCAGGGGAGTCACAAGATTAAATTTGAGTATTAAGGCATTCTGGTTATAGTGTAAAACAGGTTAGCAAGCTTTTTCTGTAAAGGACCAGGTGGGAAATATTTGAGACTATGTGGTCTCTGTCATATCTACTTACCCTGCTGTTGTCTGCTGTTGTAGAGTGAAAGCCACCATGATTATGTGAGCAAACAGACATGACTGAACTCCTATAAAACTTTATTTACAAAGCCATAAGGCATATTGGATTTGGCCTGTGGCTTCTAGTTTGTTGGGACTAATGGAAGGTTACCATGTAAAGAAACCGGAGACAAAGGAAGCTTTTGCAGTAGTCAACTATAGTTTGCTTGTCACACATCCTTGGACTAGTATCAGTGTATTATAAGGTTTTCACCCATCCATGGTGAAATAAATAACGTTAGGAATCTCAGTTACTCATTTTAATATGTTGGCCTTTGTTATGCCTTTTTCATTTGTTTTGCTTAATTTTTTTCATGAAGAAATAACATTAATAGTTGGCGGTTTTCTTTTAAATAAAAGCCATTTTGTAAATGTTTATGTTCCCAGTGGCAGTGGGAATATAAAGCAGAGGCAGAAGAGAGGTATAGTCTATATGATTTAGTGATAATTGAATGAGAAAGGCTTGGGGGACCGAGAGAAATGTCAGATGATTTACAGGTTTCCAGGTCGTACACTAGTATTTAACTTGGACATGAGGAAGGAGTAGGAAATTTTCTGGTAAATGCAGAAGAGCAAAGAGCTGCAGGTCAGCAGGAATGACCATTTTTTTCCTATGCATGTTTAATGGAATATTCATGTAGTATATTTTGAGTAGGTAATTGGATAACCAGCATTTATAACTCACATCGTACTAGTTTGACTCTCAATAATAAGACTTGTCAAAAATCCGAGAATCTGAAAGTTGTTGATAAATGTCCATGTGTATCACCATCAGTGACCGAAAGTCAGCATCCACAGAACACAGAATTGGGACAGACAAACTTAATAGATAAAGATGAATATTGGAGTTACTTTTTTCTTAGGGAATGATAGTCTCCATGACCTGTGTGAGTCACGGCTGCCAGAAAAGAAAGAGAGCAAGCAGCATATGAAGGAAGCACAGCAAATTCAGTCCTAGAGTGCCCTGCTTGACTTCATGTCATAGTTCTGACTTCTAAAAATCATTTTCAGCAAAATGTGCTTTGTGTTTTTCCCTCTTGCAGGCTACAGCCAAACAGAATCCCTTTAACAGGGCATTTTTGTGTGCTTCCTTTAAACAAAGCAACATATAAATAATGAAAAGAAGTAAGAGAAAGAGTGTTTTTTAGATAGCTTAGTATTTAACATAAACTTGAGAGTGAGTACCAGGATTATACTTAGAATTTACGGACTGGATGGGAAGACTAGATAGACATCTAAAGATTACTGACTCAATCACAATGTGGTTTCTTTGCTTTATTGTCACAGCTCGGAATTCACAACTATTAGTTATATTCATATGCACTATAACTTTAGAAAGTACCTTCCCAAACTAAATATTAAGTGATTTATTATAATTTGTATGATTTTATTATAGAATTCACTTTCCAAATGTTTATGAGAATTGTTATGAGTTTGCTACATAGTATCATCTCAGCTGTGTCCCCATGAGCTATCTGTCACCTTGTCTTAATGAATAATGGCTCACTAGGAATATTGGTTTTGACATTTTAAGTGATCTATATCTAATGCAGATAATACCCGGGAACACTCTTGAACATTAATGTCCAAGCATCTTAAAATTACACATAAGGCTTTCATAATCTGACTTCTGCCCCACTTTCCATCTTTAGCCCTTTTCCCTGTGCGCCCTTTCTCTGGCATTAGTGAGCTGCTGGTAATGCCCTACTCACTTATCCTTCTATTGTAGGCAAATACTTTCACTCTTTCAGGCCTTGCTCCCGCTCTTGCTGCTGCGTGGCATGCTGTCACCCTTTCCTGCCCTCTACCCCTTTTAATCTGGCTAGCCTCAATATTTAAGTCTCTTCTTCAGCATGTTTTCTAGAAAAGCCATCCCTGACATGCTTTATTTTCATTTTTTTTACCCTAATGCCTAGCATGTATGTAGCAGGACTCAATAAAACATTTCTGAGTTAAATAAAGACTGTTTTTACAAAGATGATGTGCAAGACAGTCCTCGCAGTCTTGTAGCAGAGGGGACAGACATGTGGAGCAATAATATACAGTTTAGATGGTAAAGATGCAGTAGAAAAATCAGTGAAGTCAGAAGGCAGCCTCAAGGAAGGAGGTATCTGTTTATTTGGGGGAAGACATGCAGAATCAAGGAAGACTTCACGTAGCATTGTTTCAAAAGATGAAAATAAAGCTGGGTGTGGTGGCTCATGCCTGAAATCCTAGCACTTTTGGAGGCCGAGGCGGGCAGGTCATGGGTCAGGAGATCGAGACCATCCTGTCCAATGGTGAAACCCCATCTCTACCAAAAATACAAAACTTAGCTGGGTATGGTGGTCCTTGCCTGTAATCACAGCTACTCAGGAGACTAAGGCAGGAGAATCGCTTTAACCAGGGAGTCGGAGGTTGCAGTGAGCTGAGATCACACCACTGCGTTCCAGCCTGGTGACAGAGCAACACCCTGGCTCCTTAAAAAAAAAAAAAAAGAAATGAAAATAAATGTGTCTGAATAGTGGAGGGAAACATTTTAGATATTAGGAAGACATTATACACTAATAAAGGTGTCAGCAATGGTTTTGGAAATCATTTATAAGGTACTATTAGGAAGTGGAGAACAATATACTGTGTCACCTTATATGTTTCTACTGACGTTAAAGCTCTGTTTCTGGTGATTTTGTTCATTTCTGTTGCATGGATGAATTTGTGAGGGAATTTTTGACATATTTTTACGTCTTCAATCTGGTGACATCTGATATCTCCCCAAGTGGTTTTTTGAAGTTTGGAGAATTATTTCTTAAATAACTATTTCATGAAAGATTAAACACTCAAGTTATGAAATAAAATGAAACTTTGTGTTAAATCTATTTTTAAACGGCTATAGTTTTTAACTGTTCTAAGTGGTTTATTTTAACTGAATATATGGATTTTTCAACAGAACGAGACTTAAAGCTGACATCAGAGGAAGAGTCACAAAGGCTTAAAAGAAGTGAAAATGGCCAGCCAGAGGCATGGAAACTTTTTTTTTTTTTTTTTGAGACGGAGTCCCGCTCTGTCGCCCAGACTGGAGTGCAGTGGCCGGATGTCAGCTCACTGCAAGCTCCGCCTCCCGGGTTTACGCTATTCTCCTGCCTCAGCCTCCCGAGTAGCTGGGACTACAGGCGCCAGCCACCTCGCCCGGCTAGTTTTTTTTGTATTTTTTTAGTAGAGACGGGGTTTCACCGTGTTAGCCAGGATGGTCTCGATCTCCTGACCTCGTGATCCGCCTGTCTCGGCCTCCCAGAGTGCTGGGATTACAGGCTTGAGCCACCGCGCCCGGCCTGGAAACTTTTAAATTTAAACTTTTGGTTTAACATTGGGGTTTTTGTTTTGTTTCATTTTGTTTTTTTGCCTTAATAATATTAGGTAGTCCAAATGAAATTACCTTTCTTACTGGGCTTTGAGAATCAATAGATTCTTTTTAAAAATTATTATTATATTTTAAGTTCTAGGGTACATGTGCACGACGTGCAGGTTTGTTACATACATATACATGTGCCATGTTGGTGTGCTGCACCCAGGAATCTTTTGGCCAGGAGCAGTGGCTCACGCCTGTAATCACAGCATTTTGAGAGGCCAAGGCAGGCGAACCATGAGGTCAGGAGATTGGGACCATCCTGGCTAACACAGTGAAACCCTGTCTCTACTAAAAATACAAAAAACTTAGCCAGGAGTGGTGGCAGGCACCTGTAGTCCCAGCTACTCGGGAGGCTGAGGCAGGATAATGGCATGAACCCGGAAGGCGGAGCTTGCAGTGAGCTGAGATTATACCAGTTCACTCCAGCCTGGGTGACAGAGCAAGACTCCCTCTCAAAAAAAAAAAAAAAAAGAATCTTTTAATAGATTCTTAAAATTTATTGTAATAAATTCAGCAACCTTATTAACAGAAGAATCAATAGATTCTAATTTAATAATTGATATTTAACTTCAACATAACCCACTATAAAATTTAAAATACTCTTATTTTAAAATATGTTCATCTGCCTTCTTGATTTGCTTATAACTAATCTTTCCCTTTGAAATAGAGGCCAAAACGAATTCTAGGGCTTTGTTTGTTCTTTTATTTTTACAACACCCTAACATGATAAAGAAGGTAACATCAATTATTGGATTATATTATTAAGCAATAGAATTATGAACAATGTAACATTGATGGTCCCCGAGTTGGATTCATGGTTAAGGAGCAGTCATGGCCAGTGATTGAAAATCGGCACTTTTATATTGTCAGTCACTGATACCAAGGTTAAAGTTATATTCTGCCTTGTGATCTCTCTTTGACCTCAGCGTTTCTCTCCAGGGAGGGAACCAGGTCATAAAAGCAATGCAACTACCTATTCCAAGAATCATCTCTTGCAGAATGGGACCTTTGGTGTTGGTGCACAAACATAGTAACATTCGAACTTATTTCAGTTGCAGAAAATCAGTACAGATTATTAAAATTTTTATCCACTGTCATTAGTACACATTAGAATATATTAGAACTGGACTTAAGCAGATAATCTGGATGCATAACACTATAATATTACGGTATATAATTTCAATTAAAATTTAGGAATTTGCATGTCTTTCTGTTTGGTGTTGATTTTGGCTCCTAGTAATTGAAAGCGTACCTACAATCCAGTTAGGAATCTTCTAAAAAAGCACCTGAGTGCACTGTAGGGGCTCACTAGTTAGGGTGTGGTGAGGTAAACTCTTTTCAAGTGAGGAAGATTTTGCAACACTACAAATCATCTGCTGATTCATTTTTGGTAGATTTAATGCATAACAAATGAAGTTTAGTCCAAACAAATGGTGACCAAGTTAAGTTTGCTGGTTCATGTTTTTCTTCTCCCTTTGTCTAAGGTGAATTATTTTTCACATGTTAGTCAGAAGCCAGTCATGTGGCAGTAGCTAAACATAGATTAAAAAGTTAATTCTTAATGTTAATTATATTTTTAATTATTTTAACAGTTAAATTTAAATTTTAATTATTTTCTAACTTTTCATTGTCCATACTTGATTACTTAAAAATAAAATTATTTTAAAAACATGCACTCCAAAAGGGAGGCACCACTGATATACAACAAGCAAATTAACCTTCTGTTTTTGCATCTGCAGAAAATGTCTCAAGAACCAGAAGTAAATAAGGATGGTGATAGAGAGGTATACCTTTATATTCAAATGTTTCTGTTGAATTAGATTTTTCCGTTAACGTTGTTTGACAAAGTGTAAATGTAGGCATACATGATCCTGTCATGTAAGTAGCATAAATCATCAGTGAAAAATTTAATACTTAACTTAGAATTCTCTACATTGATTTATAAAGAGATGCAAACCCTAGAGATATTCTTTCATTATTATGGAATAATCCTGAATGGTGCTGTAAAATGCTAGGTAAATGCCACTGTAGGAGCTTTAGATCAATCATTTTATCTTTCTTGGTTTTAGTCTGATTATCAATAGATACTGTAGCTAAAGTAGATAATATCTCTTCTGTGTATTTTCCAGCTAGAAAATTTTATGGCTATCGAATGTGAAATTTGGGGAGCAATGAATTTTCTGGGATTCCATTCCACGCTTGTTTCTCAGCATTTTCACTCTGCTCCTTGTGTTGTCGCTAACTTTGGTTCCCATGTTTCAGTGAGCACCATCATGTTTTTGATATCCCAGGAACCAAACGAAGAAAGAATGATCAAAGACAGTGGGGGAGAAGAATATCTTGGTGCAGAAAAGGGCAATCTTCCTTTCTATTCCTGAAGTCCCATGGTGTCTCATCCTCTAAATCTGACTGCTTAATGTGAGATCTAGGTGGTAAAGATGGAAGAAGACACATTTTGCATCTTTGTCTTTTTATTTGTGTGTTCCCACGAGTCAATGGGGGTAAATATGTATATTAGAATCTGAAGAGTGGTTGGGAATAAAAGCACAAAATGAAGGAGGGCCGTTTTTGAATTTTGAAAAATTCTGTTTTATGCATTGAAACAGAAGTGAAGCAAACTTTACAAAAATTTTAGTGATATACTAAATGAAATGATAATTACATCTTTAAATTATATGGTAATAGTTCTGTATATATGATTAAAGTGTGAAATATTTTTCTTGACTAAAATAATGATAAACTGGTCAAATGATAAAATCAATTTAAAAGATTCTTTCTGTTCAATAAAGCAATAAGCATCCTTAATATCCAACTTCCACTCAAGGTTGAAGAAGAAATGAAGAAGCACGGAATTAATCATGTGAAATTACCAGAAAACCTGACTAATGGTGCCGCTGCTGGCAATGGTGATGATGGATTAATTCCACAAAAGAAGAACAGAACACCTGAAAGTCAGCAATTTTCTGACACTGAGAATGAAGAATATCACAGGTAAGCCTATGGCAACATTTAACAGGAGACAACCATATGCTGTCAAACTAATCCTTATTTGGGCTAATATTCATGATTAACAAATTTTATACTTTTACTAGGATATTCAGCCTTGCCTGGTAATCAGAAAAATGAAAATCAGCAAACAAAGAGTTATCATTTTTTCGAGTCATTAATTTATTTGAAAAATTGCCAGTATTGGCAAATGTGAGGGAAAAGGAATTTTCTTTTTTTTTGGTGAACTTTTATTTTAGCTTCAGAGGTACAAGTGCAGGTTTGTTATGCAGGTAAACTGTATCATGGAGGTTTGGGCTACAGATTATTTCATCAGCCACATAATAAGCAAAATACCCAAAAGGTAGTTTTTTGGTCATCTCCCTCCTGCCACGCTCTACTCTCAAGTAGACCCTGGTGTCTGTTATTCTCCTCTTTGTGTCCATGAGTTCTCATGTTTCGTTCCCACTAACGAGTAAGCATATGTGCCATTTGATTTTCTGTTCCTGCATTAGTTTGCTTAGGATAATAGCCTCCAGCTCCGTTCGTGTTGCTGCAAAGGAAATGGTCTCATTGAAAAAGACATTTCATACACTGTTGGTAAATATGTTTTGAACGTTAATTTAGTAGCATATTCACACACACACACACATAACAGAGTAAGGATATATAATACATGTAGAGGATATTTGTATAGATATGTTACCTATATACTTACATATAAGTACATTTATTACAGCATTATTGTGTAAAAAGTTGGAGCTAGTCTAATTCTTTATCAATAGGAAATAGCTCAATTGTCATACTCCCAAAATAATGTAGTATGCAACCATTTTTTAAAAATGAGGTTAGATCTAGAGTATACTGATTATTTCACATTTAAAATGTATTAAAGCATTTAGTTTCATGACACATCTTAAGAATTCTTGTTAGAATTCTTGTAATATCTGCTGTGTTGCAAATGGAAGCTACATGCTATGTTGACACTGTACCTTGTTAGCAACAAGATTGCTAGTTACTAAATTTTTGTTGTCATTGCCTGAGTGCTGAAATATTGGACCCTCATTCTGAATATTGCCAAGGGATTTTATGTGGGGATCTATAGTTAATATAAACATTTCAGTATATTGGGTAAAACTTTTATTAAAATATATCAAATGATCTTTGATCTACTAAACCAGGAGTTGGCCAGCTTTTTCTGCAAAGAGCCAGTTAGTAAATATTTTAGGCTTTGTGGACTACATATATTTATTTTGTTGAGACAGGGTCTCACTCTGTTGCCCAAGCTGGAGTGCAGTTGAGTGATCATGGCTCACTGCAGCCTCGACTTTCTGGGCTCTAGTGATCCTCCCGCCTCAGCCTCTCTGCTAGCTGGGACCATGGGTGTGCAACATCACACCCAGCTAATTGGCTCTGTGGACTGTAGAGTGAATAAGCATGGCTGTGTTCCAAGATTCTTGACTTAAAAAAACAGGCAGTGGGCTGGATTTGGCCCACAAGTGCTTACTTACTGACCCTTGTGCTAAAAGGAAGGTGCTGCTAGTGCATTGACTCTTATTTGTAAAAGTCCCCTGCATGTGTGACATTATCTTTCCTTTGAGAAAAGGATATATTTCAGTATCCAACTCACCATATTTTTCAACAGTGGCTTCATATAATTTTTAGAACTTCATTTATAAAATAAGATTATAAATTTCTGCATTTCTCCCTCTTTATTCCTGTTACTAGAACTCTGTATTGTCTGTGATCACTTACTTTGTATATTTTATGAGTGTCAACTCTCCTAGAATTGGCTGAGTTTTATCAAGCTAGAAATACCCTTGAAACTTTTAGTATTTCTTGGTCTTTATATATAAGCATGAATAAAATGATAATCAGCTTATGTAATCTAGAAATGTTCAAGGGGTCTTTAAAACCTTGGTCTGGCATTTTTAATGCCATATGTGTATAGTTTTTATAAACTTTAAAATATATAATTGTTATATAAAATTTGAAAACTCTACCTGTTATATAAAATTTGGAAACTACTATTTCTTGTCTATCACTTTTCCATGACTGTCGATGAAAATTATGTCATTCTCAGTCATGAGTGTTAAGCATGATGTCCTTCAAAGAACTGTCTACACTCAAGAACTCAAATTTTCTTTCCATTCACTCTTGTTCTCAATACCAGTAAGTCTTCAGTTTCAGCACTCCTCCAAAGTTGTTTTTCTCAAGGTTACCACTACATTTTTCTGCAAAAAAATTTTTTTCTTACACCTCATTTTATTTAATCTGTCAGCAATATTTGAGCCAGTGGAGGACATCTCCCTAAAGGTGTCTTCACTTGGCTTTCAGGACCTCACTCCCTCACGCTTTTCCTACTGCCTTTCTAGTCCATTCATCATGGTCTCTTTTGCTTGCTCCTCCTCATCTTTCTCCTTTTGGAAATTGTTGTTTCTCAGGGCTCAGTCCTCAATATTCTTTCTCATAACTTTTCTTTTTCTTTTTTTTAAAACATAGAGTCTCTCTCTCTCACCCAGGCTGGAGTTCAGTGGCATGAACTTGGCTCATTGCAACCTCTGCCTCCTGGGTTCCAGCGCTTCTCCTGCCTCAGCTTCCTGAGTAGCTGGGATTACAGGTGCACACCACCATGCCTGGCTAACTTTTGTATTTTTAGTAGAGAGAGGGTTTCCTCATGTTGGCCAGTCTGGTCTCAAACTCCTCACATCAGGTGATCTGCCTGTGTTGGCCTCACAAAGTATTGGGATTACAGGCATGAGCCACTGTGCCTGGCCCCTCATGACTTTTTCTACTGTGTATATGCTAGTGATTTAGAAATGTATGTCTCCAACTCAGATCCTCTCTCCTTAATTCCAGATCTCTGTATGAGCCCACCTAGTTGACATCTCTATTTGATTAGCTGTTGGGTATCACACGCTTGTCAGATCAAAAATTGGGCTACCGAGGGCCTTCCTGAAATCTACACCTCGTGTAGTTTTTCCTACTTTGGTTAATGGCAACTCTTCCAATTGCTCTGCCAAAAACCTTGGTGTCATTCTTGACTCATTTTTCTCTCTCTCGACACTTCACATTTAATCTCTCAGTAAATCTTGTCATGCCTACCTGAAGAATATATGCCAAAGCCAGTCATATTTTATACATCTGAGCCACCGTCATCTGCAGTCTAAATGGGTGTCATAGACTGGGAATTGATAGTCCTGGTTTTTAAAAACTTCCCTTTTCATCAATTCTTAACTCAGTGGATGGATTTAAAATATAAGTCAAATTGTGTCAGTCCTCTGCCCCGCCCTTCTGATTGCCTCCCATTTCACTCTGAGTATGTGTCAGAGTTCCTCCTAATATCTAAAAGGCAGTAAACCATCTGGCATGTTATCTCTCCTGCTTAAACTTCTGTTTCTTATCTCTTTTACGCTGCCTCAGCCACACTGAACTTCTTGCTATTCCTTACCTATCCCTAGTGCTTAAAGATTCCAGGCACACCTCTGCACTTAGCAGTTCCCTGTGTCTGGAATGCTTTTTCCCCAGATATTCTTCTAGCTTACTCTTTCCATTTCTTCAGTTCTTTACTTAAAATCCCCTTTCTAAGAAGAAGAACAAGGGTAAAAAGAAACACATTAAGGAATAACCACTTTCTGAAGAAGAACCACGTACCCGTACAATTTCTAGTCCAGAGAAAATGAAGAAAAAGAAAAAAAAAAAAAGAGATATAATGAGGACTAACAGAAAGGAATTACAATTGTATCACCAGGATGCATCATGCTTAAGATTCAATTGGGAGCATACCAGGGATGCTCTCTAACATTATCAAGGGAAGGTTCAATAAAACAAAGTGATTTGTCATCTCTAACTTCAAACCTATTTGTGTCTTGACATCAACTCTGTTAACATCATTTCTTAGAGTCTTTGATGTACAAATACAATTTTCTTTGTATTAAAGAAAAATCCTCTTTCTCAGCAGGGACTTTTCTGGCCATCCCAACTTTCCCACCACCTTCCCATCAAACACATAAACATTTCATTTTCCCGCTTTCGGTTTTCTCCTCTAACATACTGTATATTTTGCCTTATCTGTCTGTTGTTATTGTGTGTTTATCTCATTCTCATGAATAGGGTTTTTATTGCTCATTAACATATCCTCAGTTCCTAGAAACAGGTCTAGCATATCAGAGGTAACTACCTAATAAATAGTTATTAAATGAATGAATGGAGTTTATCCTGGGTATATTGTTTGATTGATTCCCACTTAAAAAATGTTTGACAAGGTTCATTTTAACAATTTTGCCTGGTAATTATACGCATTTTAAAAATTCTTTTGGCTCTATAATCTACATTCTTTATACTAATATTTTTTCACTTAGGGAGAAAAGGCCAATATTGTGGTTATTCACTATTCTTTTACTGGTAATCATGATAATTGCAATTATGGTAAAATGAGTCAGAAGAATTGCAAAGTTTACTGGTATTTTATTTATTTAGAGACAGAGTCTCATTCTGTCACCCAAGATGCAGTGCAGTGACGTGACCTCGGCTTACTGCAACCTCCGCCTCCTGTGTTCAAGCGATTCTCCTGCCTCAGCCACCTGAGGAGCTGGGATTATAGGTTCACGCAATCATGCCCAGCTAATTTTCATATTTTTATTAGAGATGGGGTTTCACCCTGTTTGTCAGGCTGGTCATGAACTCCTGACCTCAGGCAATCTACCCGCCTCAGCCTCCCAAAGTGCTGGGATTACAGGCATGAGCCACCACACCCAGCCACTAGTATTTTATTTTAAAAATATTAGAGTGGTAAATGTGATGGACTCACAGATTCTTTCCAAGGGATTATGGATCTTTGGTATTTGAAATAAAAAGACAGAGTTGGAATATTTTTCTACCTATAGTAAGATGTATACTGGTCAGGCACTGTCTATTCTGATGGAGCAGCTCTTGCTGCTGGGCTGTCTTTCAGAAGCAAGCTGCTCACATGGATATGGGTTGGTGAGCAAGGCCAGTGGTCATTGATCAATTGACTAGATTTTGAACTGGCTCTGGGTGGCTTCATGTTACCATGGCTACAGGTCAATTCTTTCCTAAGTTTGAGTCAACTTTAACCAGAAATTTTCTATTTAAAAGTTGCCTTCCATTAACTATGTTCAAAATGAAACTTTTTAATATTCCAGAATTATAGACTTGAAGTTTTGGTTATGATGAATTGGTTAATAATAGCTCTCAGGAAGATTTTTTTTTTAATACATCATCTTAACCAGAAGCGTTCTCTGTATAATTTATTTCTTAAAAATAATTATTTTGTTTCTTTTTTTGGTATTTTTAGAAGCTTTTGCTCAAGTCCTAACATAATCTCCAGTAGGAGATTTTAGTCTATTTGTCAGTTCATGTATGTATATGGTAGTGATATTCTCTTTTTAAATTCCTTTTCTTTTCTTATTCACTTTCTTCTCTGTACAATAACAGTGATATTGTTATGCATTTTTACCTCATTAAAAAGTAGTTACAATTTTATGCTGGCAAATCCAGCTTTTTATATATTTTGACTAAATAGTAGGTTAAAAGTGAAGAAAATTTACCAGATCATTTTATTTTCAAAGAAAATCATAACTAACAAAAATTGCTATTTTTGAATTATAAATGATGACATTTAGATATTTTAAAAGTAAGGATACCCCCATCCAGTAGTTTGGCTTTGTGTTTCCATGCAAATCTCATGTCAAATTGTAATTCCCAGGTGTTGAGAGAAAGACCAGCTGGGAGGTAATTGGATCATGGGATCTGTTTCCTCCATGCTGTTCTTGTGATAGTGAGTGAGTTCTCACAAGAGCTGATGGTTTCATAAGGGGCTCTTTCTGCTTCACTTCTCTCTCCTGCTGCCTTACAAAGAAGGTGCCGGCTTCCCCTTCACCTTCTGCCATGGTCGTTAAGTTTCCTGAGGCCTCCCCAGCCATGCATAACTGTGAATCAATTAAGCCTCTTTCCTTTATGAATTACCCAGTCTCAGGTATATATGTGTATGAATTACCCAGTCTCCGGTATGTATGACGTATGTATATGTGTGAGTGTATATACATACATACATCTATATACATATATATGAGATATATTTATGTGATGTAAGATATGTGTGTGTGTGTGTGTGTGTATATATATATTCCTTTTCTTTATTCCACACATCAGTTGATGGACACTGGTTGATTCCGTGTCTTTGCATATTATGAATTGTGCTGCAGTAAACATATGTATGCAGGTGTCTTTTTGAGAGTATGATTTCTTTTATTTTGTGTAGATATCCAGAAATGAGACTGCTGAATAAAATGGTAGGATCTACTTTTAGTTCTTTGAGAACTCTCCATACTGTTTTACATAGATTTGTACTAATTTGTATTCCCACCAGCAGTGTCTAACTGTTCTCTTTTCACCACATCCACACCAATATCTGTTTTTTTATTTTTAATAGTGGTCATTCTGGCTGCAGTGAAGTGATACCTCACTTTTGTTTTATTTTACATTTCCCTGATGCTTAGTGATATTTAGCATGTTTTATATGCTTGGTCACCATTTGCACATCTTCTTTTGAGAAATGTCTATTCATGTAATTTGGCTAATTTTTAATGGAATTATTTGTATTTTTTCTGGTGATTTGTTTGAGTTTCTTGTAGGTTGTAGATATTAGTCCTTTGTTAGATTCATAATTTGCAAATATTTTTCCCATTGTGTAGGTTGTTAGTTTACTCTGATGATTATTTCTTTGGCTGTGCTGAAGCTTTTTAGTTTAATTAGGTCTCATTTATTTATTTTCATTTTTGTTGCTTTTGCTTTTAGGGTCTTCATCATAAATTCTTTGCCTAGGCTAATGTTTTCAGGTCTTAAGTTTAGGCCTTTAATACATTGTGGATTAATTTTTGTATATGGTGAGAGATAGAGATCCAGTTTCATTCTTCAACGTGTGGCTATCTTTTTTTCCCAGCACCATTTATTGAATAACATGTACTTTCTCCAGTGTATGTTTTTGTATCCTTGCTCAGAGATCATTTAATTGTGGTGGCTTTATTTCTGAGTTGTCTGTTCCATTCCATTGATCTATGTATCTACTTTTATACCAGTACCATGCTATTTTTGTTACTGTGGCCTTAGAGTATAATTTGAAGTCAGGTAATGTGATGCCAACATATTTGTTCCTTTTGCTTGGTATGTCTGTTGCTATTCAGGCTATTATGTGGTCCTAGATAAGTGTCAGCATTTTAAAATAATTCTGTGAAGAATGACATTGGTACTTTTTTAGAAATTGTATCAAATGTATAGACTGCTTTGGTCACTATGGTCATTTTCACAAAATCAGTTCTTTCAGTCCAGGAACGTGGGATGTATTTTCATTTGTTTGTGTCATCTATTATTTTCTTCAGTGGTGTTTTCCAGTTATCTTTATATAGATCACTCACCTTTTTCATTAAGTATTTTCCTAGGTATTTCACACTTTTTTGCAGCCATTGTAAAAGGGATTGGATTCTTGATATGGACTCTCGGTTTGGTCATAGTTGGTGTATAGTTGTACTACTGATTGGTATTCATTTATTTTGTAACCTCTGAGACTTTACTGAATTCATTTATCAAATGTAGAAGTGTTTTGTAGGCGTCTTTAGGGTTTTCTAGGTAGAAGATCATATCATTGGTGAAGAGATAGTTTGACTTCCTCTTTTCCAATTTGGATGCCCTTTATTTCTCTTGCCCAATTGCTCGGCCTAGGACTTCCCAGTTTTATTCTCAATATGCATGAAATAAAAGTAAAATGGAAAGTGTTTAATAATTAGTTTATTTCACATATGTCTTTCATACACAGATAAAATTAACTCAAAGTTCTATGTTAAAGACATAATATTAGACCCTGTCTTGTTATAAAAGGAATTTCTAAGTTGTTTATAAAATACAGAGGAATCAAGAATATAAGTGGAAAGTGTTTCCAAAAAATAAACATAAAAAGTATGGGTTAATACAGAGCTTTCGAATCCCCAGGCCACGGACCAGTACCAGTCCCTGGCCTGTTAGGACCTGGGCCACACAGCAGGAGGTTAGTGGCACGTGAGCAAGTGAAACTTTCATCTGTTTACAGCCACTCTGCATCCCTTGCATTACTGCCTGAACTCCTGCTCCTGTCAGATCAGTGGTGGCATTAGATTGTCATAGGTGTGTGACTTGAACCCTGTTGTAAACTGCCCATGCAGGGGATTCAGGTTGTTCATTCCTTATGAGAACCTAATGCTTTATGATCTGTCACCGTCTCCTGTCACCCCCAGATGGGACCATCCAGTTGCAGGAAAACAAGCTCAGGGCTACCACTGAGTCTACATTTTGGTAAGTTATGTAATTATTTCATTATGTGTTAATAATAATAGCAATAAAGTGCACAATAAATGTAATGTGCTTGAATCATCCTGGAACCATCCCCCACTTCAGGTTCCTGGAAAAATTATCTTCCACAAAACCAGTCCCTGGTGCCAACATGGTTGGGGAGAGCTGAGTTAACACATGTGAGACCCCTTTGCCTTGTCTTGGATTAATGTGCAGATATACATTGTGTGAATGACATCTGATGGCGCCATCTTACCCTGTAGATAATTTTGGGGACACCTCCAGTATTTCATGAAAATTAAAATTTCTTCTAGTGATGAGCAAAATGATACTCAGAAGCAAGTTTCTGAAGAACAGAACACTGGAATATCACAAGATGAGATTCTGACTAATAAAGAAAATCAGATAGAAGTGGTTGAAAAGAAAATTAATTCTGAGGTATTTTCTTTGGTTATTTTCAAATGTTTTTATATATGTATATATATTTTAAACATTTATTTTGGAAATATAAAGGATTTTAAAGTCATATATGTATGCATATATTCTATATATCATTTGTCATATATCTATATGTGAACACATAGGACAAAGCCATGTTCTTAATTCAACTCCATTTGCCTACAACAGTCAAGTAGTGACCTTCACAATGGTCTCAATCCAAAGGAGAAAAATTTGATGTTTTTCATAAGAATTGATGATCTTTCCATATCAAAAATAAGTTTTGCTACTAAGAACAAATTTTCCACGTTTTGGACATTAGTTTATTTTTTAAAAATATTAATGGAGAAGTCAATTGATTATTTTCACTGACAGGAAAGTAGGAAATGTATAGCTGGGTCAGAGGCCACATTGTGAATGTCATTATTCTTGCTTTTGAGGAGAGTAACAGTTTGCTTCAAGTAGTTTCTCATTTCAATGTAAAGAGCTTTGAAAACAATGACATGCCATGATACACATTTAGTGATAATTTATTGATAAGTATTTTGTTCCTAGAGAAATAGTTCAGTATATTTCCCCTATTTCACACTTATTACTGTTTCAAACATTATATAGAGGAAAGAAAAGTTGTGGCAATGACAAATAATCTGATTTCTAAGAAAATTTCTATAAGTTGTATCTTATTTACCATTCATATTTTGAAATAAAAAACTTGTCTTGTATTTGTATATTTACATCACAGAAGTAACTATAATTTTTGTGGAGGATCACTAGAAGTAGCATCAGAAGACTTGGGGAAAATCCTGCATCTTGTATATATTTTTCGACCTCTCCTTTAAAGAGTCGTGATCTTAAATGAGTTCAGTATTGTATGTAGAAGTGTAATGCTTAGATACAGATATGTACTGTGTAGAAGGGTACAGTGCTTAGATTTAACAGTTATAAATAAATGTAATTCTTATGACTGAGTATAAAAATATTAGAAATGTAGAATGTCGCTAAAACGTTCTTGAGTAAAAGAAACTTAAAGAACTTTGAGAAATTGCTTCTGTTCAAATATATACATAGCTAAGGCTCTTATGGTGGTGTGGTTGATAGGTTAGATATCAAAGTGTAAACCCAATCTCAAAAATATAGTCAAATGTATTAATCTTACGTTTTATGCCTATGGGTTTTTTGTAACTGAGATAAAGGCTTTTTTAATTCTGAGATTCTTAAAAATCCTCTAGTGATTTATTTTTCATGGTCTTTAAATAAATATTTAAACTTTTGGGAATTTACACTCTATTAGGTTTGAAGTTTTGTCCAATTTTTTTCTGGTTAGATATCTACTATGGGGATTCTTTCATTATACAAATATACATGTTATTTTTTAATTTCAGAAGAAATCAAGGTATGTCATTCTATTGAGTGCTAACTAAAAGTTTCCTTTGTTCACTTAGCTTTTTCTTAGTCATAAGAAAGAAAAAGGTCTCTTGCATGAAAGTAGTACGTTGCAGGAAGAAATTGCCATGCTAAGACTAGAACTAGACATAATGAAATATCAGAGCCAGCTAAGAGAAAAGAAATATTTGGAGGAAATTGAAAGTGTGAAAAAAAAGAATGATAATGTTTTAAAGGCTATGCAGTTGAATGAGCTCACCATGGGTGATGATACCACCGTACTTGTCATTGACAACAGCTCTGGCATGTGCAAGGCCGGCTTTGCGGGCGACGATGCCCCCCGGGCTTTCTTCCCTTCCATCGTGGGGCACCCCAGGCACCAGGGCATGATGGCGGTCATGCGTCAGAAAGAGTCCTATGTGGGCAACGAGGCCCAGAGCAAGAGAGGCATCCTGACCCTGAAGTACCCCATGGAGCACGGCATCATTACCAACTGGGATGACATGGAGATCTGGCACCACACCTTCTACAATGAGCTGCATGTGGCTCCCGAGGAGCACCCCATCCTGCCGACCGAGGCCCCCCTCAACCCCAAGGCCAACCTGAAAAGATGACCCAGATCATGTTTGAGGCCTTCAACACCCCAGCCATGTACGTGGCCATCCAGGCCGCGCTGTCCCTGTACACCTCTGGCCATACTACTGGCATCGTGATGGACTCTGGTGATGGGGTCACCCACACTGTGCCAATCTATGAGGGGAATGCCCTCCCCCGTGCCACCCTGCGCCTAGACCTGGCTGGCTAGAACCTGACTGACCACCTCATGAAGATCCTCACTGAGCGTGGCTATAGCTTCACCACCACGGCCGAGCGAGAAATCGTGCATGACATCAAAGAGAAGCTGTGCTGTGTTGCCCTGGACTTCAAGCAGGAGATGGCCATGGCAGCTTCCAGCTCCTCCCTAGAGAAGAGCTACGAGCTGCCCGATGGCCAGGTCATCACCATTGGCAATGAGCGGTTCCGCTGCCCCGAGGCACTCTTCCAGCCTTGCTTCTTGGGCATGGAATCCTGTGGCATCCACAAAACTACCTTCAACTCCATCATGAAGTCTGATGTGGACATCCGCAAAGACCTGTACACCAACATAGTGCTGTCTGGTGGCACCACCATGTACCCTGGCATCACTGACAGGATACAGAAGGAGATCACCGCCCTGGCGCCCAGCACGATGAAGATCAAGCTCATTGCTCCTCGCAAGCGCAAGTACTCCGTGTGGATCGGCGGCTCCATCCTGGCCTCGCTGTCCACCTTCCAGCAGATGTGGACAGCAAGCAGGAGTATGATGAGTCAGGCCCCGCCATTGTCCACCGCAAATGCTTCTAGGTGGACTGTGACTTAGTTGCGTTACACCCTTTCTTGACAAAACCAAACTTCGCAGAAATTAAGATGAGATTGGCATGGCTTTATTTGTTTTATTGTTTCATTTTTTGTTTTGTTTTTTATTGGCTTGACTCAGGATTTAAAAACTGGAATGGTGAAGATGACAGCAGTTGGTTGGAGCAAGCATCCCCCAAAATTCTACTATGTGGCCAAGGACTTTGTTTGTACATTGTTCTTCTTTTCAATAGTCATTCCAAATATTGTGAGATGCATTGTTTCAGGAAGCCCCTTGCCCTCCTAAAAGCCACCCCACTTCTCTCTAAGGAGAATGGCCCAGTCCTCTCCCGAGTTCACACAGTGGAGGTGATAGCATTGCTTTCATGTAAATTACGTAATGCAAAATTTTTAAAATCTTTGCCATAATGCTTTTTAATTTTGTTTTATGTTGAATGATCAGCCTTCATGGCTCCTCTTTTTTGTACTCCAACTTGGAGTGTGTGAAGGCTTTTGGTCTCCCTGAGAGTGGCTGGAGGCAGCCAGGGCTTACCTGTACTGTGACTTGAGAAGAGTTGGATACAAGTGTACACCTAAAAAAAAATTGAGTGAGGGAGCACAGTATTTCAGTACAGTGGACAGCTTAGCATTTTGACAACTGAGAATAAAATGCTCAGTTCTGAACTGGACAATGTAAGACACAACAAAGAAACATTGGAAATGGAAATTCAATAACGTTATTGTAGACTGGCTACTGCTCTACATGACTGTGACCAGTCAGATAGCTGAAAGTGACTTCTTTCCAGAGAACAAGACATGAACAGGTTTATTTACAGAAGACAATGAATTCTCATATATCTAACCTAAAAGATAACAGATTCTTTCTGAACAAGTCTGATGTAGACAGTAAAATCAACAGGCTAAAAATTAAGCTCCATCAAACAAGATAAACTCTAAGAGAAAAGACGAGGAAGGCCGCCACCTTTCCTGTTCAGGCAACTTAGTCATTCCAGCCTGCGGGCTTTGGAGAGTACAAACCGACCAGAGGCAGAAGAGATCCTGCAGCACAGCATAGCTGCTTTACCAAATCATGGCCAGATTGCTTCTGTAAGCAGGCCCCTGATCCTGTTCCACCTCACTGGACAGGACCTCCCAACTGGGGCCTGCAGCTACCCCCAGCAGCATTCCTTGGCCAATGGAAATTTGAAATGTTCCTGGGACAGAGCTCCCAGAGAGAGGGGTGGGCCACCACCTTTGCTGTTTGGGTGACTAGCCGTTCTGGCCTGCGGGCTTTGGAGAGCCCACGCTGACAAGGGGTGGAAGAGGTACCTCAGCACAGCACAGCCACACTATGAAAACGTGGCCACAATCTTGTTTAAGTCAGTCCCCGACCACATTTCTTTTTTTTTTTTTTTTTTTTTTTTTTTGAGACGGAGTCCCGCTCTGTCGCCCAGGCTGGAGTGCAGTGGCGCGATCTCGGCTCACTGCAAGCTCCACCTCCCGGGTTCACGCCATTCTCCCGCCTCAGCCTCCGAGTAGCTGGGACTACAGGCGCCCGCCACCACGCCCGGCTAGTTTTTTGTATTTTTAGTAGAGACAGGGTTTCACCATGTTAGCCAGGATGGTCTCGATCTCCTGACCTCGTGATCCACCCGCCTCGGCCTCCCAAAGTGCTGGGATTACAGGCTTGAGCCACCGCGCCCGGCCCCCCCCGACCACATTTCTAATCAGCGGGTGAAGTCTTTCAACCAGGGTCTCTAGCTACCTTGACTGCTGTTCTCTGGCCGACAGAGGTCTCAGGCCTCCCTGAGTCAGAGCTCCCAGGGGGAGGGCCAGACTGCCATTTTTGCTGTTTGGGTGACTCAGCCGTTTCAACCTTAGGGCTTCAGAGTGTCTGAAGTGACCAGGGGCTGAAGTGAACCCCCAGGACAGCACAGCTGCTCTACAAAAACATGGCCAGGCATTTTTTTAAAGCAAGTCCCTGTTCTTGTTCCTCCTGGCTAGGTAAAACTTCTCAACTTGCCTCCAAGCCACGTCTTATAGGTGTGTTCAGATTGGCAACAGGTTCATACCTCAGTGGTACAGAACTCCCAGAGGAAGGGGCAGGCTATCATCTTCCCTGGAAAATACGAGGCAATTAGGGACTGGAAGGGACCCCCAGCTTACCACAGCAGCCCTACAGAAAAGTGGCCGGACTGTCTGCTTGATGGGCAGGTCCTCCTGGCCTGAGTCTCCAGCCAGCCCCCCACTGGAGCTATCAAGCCTGTAGCAGTTCGGCGATTCCCTGGACAGAGCTTCCAGGAGCCAATAAAATCCTCTCTGCCACTGCCGCTGCGGTGGAACTGCCCTTGCTACCCTCAGAATATCAAGTGAGCAAAGACCCTAAGTGCCATATCAACACCTCCAATAAGTTGCAGTTGACCCAATGAACAAGCCAGTACATCTCCCATGGGTAACACACACCCTCCACTGCTCATCACCAGACAGGGAACACTGGCTTGGGCCCACAGCACAGACCCTCCATCCTGGGCTGATTACACTATGTGATTGCTAATTCACATGTCTCTGGAATGGAGCACCCAGGAGACAGGCAAAGTGGTGGAGCAGCAAGTCAGGTGATATGGAGCCCGGAGGTTAGGGACAGCTCTCTCTCTAGGGTACACTTGCCCTTGTGAGGCACTTTAGGAATGCTGAGGTCAGACCAGCCACATCTCATGTGCAACATTGCCCAGCAGAGATCAGGTCTGAGAGTTCCCCTCTTAAAAAAGGGGACTTGCTTAAAAAGGAAGTCTGGCCATGTTTGCGTAGAGCAGCTGTGCTGTGCTGGGGGTTCACTTTTTTGAAAGAGTTCCCTGGGACCTGATCTCTACTGGGCAGTCTTGCACATGAGATGGGGCTGGTCTAATCTCAGCACTCGTTAGTCAGCTTGCCTCTCCCAGGGCCCCAGCCTGGCCACACCTGCTTACAGGGCACTCGGATGCCCACACCGTGCTAGTGGGCCATACCTGATCAGTGGAGAGCTGCAGCAAGGTGGCCTCTATAGCCACGCACCAGCCTTCATGTTACCTCTCCATACTGCAGCCCTTTATATGGAAACTTTCTACATCACTTTGCTGTGTGTGTTTACACAGGTGGTTTTGCTGTACTTGCCCTAAGAACACATGGGAGTGCAGCACACACCCCCACCCACACCAACTGCCATTAAAGAAATTTCAGCCCAGATTTTCATGTCCAGCAAAATTAAGCATCATAAGTGAAGGAGAAACAAGATCCTTTTCAGACGAGCAAATGCTGAGGGAATTCAGTATCACCAGATCTACCTTACGAGAGCTCCTGAAGGAAGCACTAAATATGAAAAGAAAAGACCATCACCAGCTGCTAGAAAAATGCACTGAAGTACACAGATCAGTGATGCTAAAAAACAACCACATACACAAGTCTGCAAAATAACCAACTGACAGCATGATGACAGGATCAAATGTACACATACCATTATTAACTTTAAATGTAAGTAGGCTAAGTGCTCCAATTGAAAGACAGAGGGGGGCAAGCTGGATAAAGAACCAAGATCTATTTCAGTATGCTGTCTTTAAGAAACCCATCTCACATGCAGTGCCATACATAGGCTCAAAATAAAGGAATGGAGAAAAATCTTTCAAGCAAATGGAAAACAGAAAAAAAGCATGTGTTGCACTCCTAGTTTCTGAAAAAAACAGACTATACCATTAAAGATAAAAAAAGAGAAAGACATTACAAAGGTGGTCCTGACCTTTGATAAATCTCATTATTGATTGATACCAACCTGGGCTATATTTATTGCCCAAAGCAATAGGATAATTTGCTGAGGTTGTTGAGCTTCTCCCCTGCAGAGAGTTCCTGATCTCCCAAAATTTGGTTGAGATCTAAAGGTTGATTTTGCTGTACAAGTCCTTTTCTGAAGTTTTACTCATTTCCAACAAGGAAGGCAGGTTTTCCTGCCTCAATGACGATGGAGAGCAGGCACCTCCTTTCCTGAGTTTCAGCTTGCTTCTGACAGGGAAGGTGAGTGTCAATTTTTTCCAGCTTCTAAGATGACAGAGGATGATCACCAGCCTGAGTCTTATTTCCATCAGTAATCATGTGAATTGTGCATTTGTTTGTTTGGCTGAACTCTTTGTGTGTGTTTGTGTTTGGGGTTTTATTGTTGTGGTTTCACTTTTCTCCCTTCTCTTCCTCACTTGGTCAAATCCAAAGAAATGTTCCAATTTGTGGGGAGCAAAGCATCTGAATTGGCCAAAATTCCTGTGGTTGCAAAAAAAAAAAAACAAAAACAAAAACAAAAAACAGAAAAGAACAAAAACAGAAAAAACAAAAAAATTAGCAGAAATTTTTTAATTTTTAATTTTTATTTTTTTTAATATAAGCGGTCTCATCTATATAACAAGTTCATCTTTTGCTAGCCAAGGCCAAACTGATGGACTAGCGGTGGCGACCCAATGTTAACATTCTGTCCTCTTCACTACAGAAACCTGAATTTGGTTCCTAAGTCTAGTTCTTTCTGTTTGATATTTGTGCTACTTTTAAAATATCAGCAGTTTGTCCCAGCTATGATGTGGTAGTAAGAGATTTAATAGCATTTTCTTTACAAGTTCTATGATTAAAAGCTTTATTAAAAGAAATTTTTTTAAAATTATACTTTAAGTTCTGGGGTACATGTGCAGAACGTGCAGGTTTGTTACATAGGTATACACATGCCATGGTGGCTTGCTGCATCCATCAACCCATGATCTACATTATGGATTTCTCCTAATGCCATCCCTCTTCTAGCCCCCCCACCCGACAGGCCCTGGTGTGTGATGTTCCCCTTCCTGTGGCCATGTGTTCTCATTGTTCAACTTCCACTTATGAGTGAGAAAATGTGGTGTTTGGTTTTCTGTTGTTATGTTACTTTGCTAAGAATGATGGTTTCCAGCTTCATCCATGTCCCTGCAAAGGACATGAACTCATCCGTTTTTTAAGGATGCATAGCCTTCCATAGTGTATACATGCCACATTATCCAGTCTATCATGGATGGACATTTGGGTTGGTTCCAAGTCTTTGCTGTTGTAAACTGTGCTGCAATAAACGTATGTGTACATGTGCCTTTATATTAGAATGATTTATAATGTTTTCAGTATATACCCAGTAATGGGATTGCTGGGTCAAATGGTATTTCTAGTTTTAGATCCTTGAGGAATCTGCACAGTCTTCCACAATGGTTGAACTAACTTATACTCCCACCAGGAGTTTAAAAGTGTTCCTATTTCTCCACATCCTCTCCAGCATCTGTTGTTTCCTGATTTTTTAATGATGGCCATTCTCAGTGGTGTGAAATGGTATCTCATTGTGGTTTTGATTTCCATTTCTCTAATGACCAGTGATGATGTACTTTGCTTCACATATTGTTTGGCTGCATAAATGTCTTCTTTGGGAAGTGTCTGTTCATATTCTTTGCCCACTTTTTGATGGGTTTGTTTTTTCTCTTGTAAATTTGTTTAAGTTCTTTGTAGATTCTGCATATTAGCCCTTTGTCAGATGGATAGATTGCAAAATTTTTCTCCCATTCTGTGGGTTGCCTGTTCACTCTGATGATAGTCTCTTTTGCTCTGCAGACACCCTTTAGCTTAATTAGATCCCATTTGTCAATTTTGGCTTTTGTTGCCATTGCTTTTGGTGTCCTAGTGATGAAGTCTCTGCCCATGCCTATGTCCTAAATTGTATTGCCTAATACAAGGACAATTCTGTGCCTGAGTGCCATACCACCCAAAGTGATTTATAGATTCAGTGCTATCCCCATCAACCTACCATTGACTTTCTTCACAAAATTAGAAAAACTATTTTAAATTTCATATGGAACCAAAAAAGAGTCTGCATAGTGAAGACAATCCTAAGCAAAAAGAACAAAGCTGGAGGCATCACAGTACCTGACTTCAAACGATTCTACAAGGCCACAGTAACCTAAACAGCATGATACTGGTACCAAACCAGATATATAGACCAATGGAACAGAACAGAGGCCTCAGAAATGACACCGTACATCTAAAACCATCAGATAGTCAATAAAACTGACAAAAATAAGCAATGGGGAAAGGATTCCCTGTTTAATAAATGTTAGGTAAACTGGCTAGTGATATGCAGAAAACTGAAACTCTGCCACTTCCTTACACTTTATACAAAAATTAACTTAAGATAGATTAAAGAGTTAAATGTAAGACCTAAAATCAAAAAAACCTAGAAGAAAACCTAGGCCACCAACCTGAGGGAAAATGTACTTGTAGTGAAATACACAAGCCTCAGTGCACAACTGTGCTACAAATGGAGCCATATAGAGGAAATGAGCAGCAGGCTCAGGAACAGGGTGTGTGCGCTTCCTTTTGGGCTCCAGTCTGTGCCACAGGGCTTGTATTGCACTGCAGGCTTACTGGTTGCCCAGAGGCAGACTACAGGCCGTCTTGAGGAGGACTTTATGTTTAAGTGCAGAAAGCAGTCAAGATTACCACCTAGGTCTCTCGTCCTTCTGTGGCCCTGGACAGACTTAGATTTTGGGCCAAGGGGGGAAAAGCTCACTCAGAGCAGCGTGTTGGTAACTGGGGCCTGTGCATGCCAGGCAAGGCCAAGCTGGCTCAAAGAACAACCAGCCACCTCTGCAAGGGTGTGCCGGGACCAGCTGGACCAGCCACCAACCTCACCCACTCAAGGAAGCCGGGATGGCCAGGTTCCAACAGACTGAGTGGATGCCACCTGATGGCTGATGGAGCTGAGACCTGAGGAAAAGCAGATGGCACTGGGATGCTACGTGTAGGGTAGAAAAACTGATGTACCCTGACCGGCAGTGTGAGAGGTTGGTGGCTGGTCCACCGGCTCCTGGCACACCCTTGCAGAAGTGGCTGGTTGCCCTTTGAGCCAGCTTGGCCTTGCCCGGCATACACAAGCCTCGCTGCAAAACTGTGCAACAAATGGAGCCATACACAGGAAATGAGCAACAGGCTCAGGAGCAGGGTGTGTGCTGCCTTTGGGCTCCAGCCTATGCCTCAGTTGTCGTATGGCACCGCAGACCTCTTGGTTGCCACGAGGCAGACCACAGGCCATCTTGAGGAGAATTTTATGTTCAAGTGTAGAAAGCAGCCAGGATTAACACCCAGGGGACTCTGCCTTCTGTGACCCAGGCCAGACTTAGAATTTGTGACTAGGCACGAGAAGCTCACTGGGAGCAGTGTGTCAGTACCTGGAGCCTGTGCACGCCAGGCAAGGCCAAGCTGGCTCAAAGAGCAACCAGCCACCTCTGCAAGGGTGTGCCTGGAGCAGGTGGACCAGCCACCAACCTCAGCCACTAAAGGAAGCAGGGATGGCCAGATTCCAACAGCCTGAGTGGCTGCCTCCTCATGTTTGATAGAGAAGAGGCCTGAGGAGAAGCAGATGGCGCTCGGGCCCTATCTCTAGGGTAGAAGAACTGATGTATCCTGACCGGCTGCATGTGAGGTTGGTGGCTGGTCCACCCTTTCCTGGCACACCCTTGCAGAGGTGGCTGGTTTCACTTTGAGCCAGCTTGGCCTTGCCTGGCATGCAGAAGCCTCAGTGCACAACTGTGTTACAAATGGAACCATATAGAGGAAATGAGCAGCAGGCTCAGGGACAGGGTGTGCGCTTCCTTTTGGGCTCCGGTCCATGTCACAGGGCTTGTGTTGCACTGCGGGCTTATTGGTTGCCAAAAGACCACAGGCTGTGATGAGGAGGACTTTATGTTCAAGTGCAGAAAGCCAGGATTACCACTCAGGGGACTCGACCTTCTGTGGCTGTGGCCAGATTTAGACTTTGTGCCAATGCAGGACAAGCTCACTTGGAGCAGTGTGTCAGTACCTGGGGGCTCTGCATGCCAGGCAGGCCAAGCTGGCCAAGCTGGCTCAAAGATCAACCAGCCACCTCTGCAAGGGTGCGCCTGGACCAGTTGCACCATCCACCAACCTCACTCACTCAAGGAAACAGGGATGGCCAGGTTACAACAGCCAAAGTGGCTGCCACCTGATGGCTGGTGGAGCAGAGGCCTGAGGAAAAGCAGATGGCATGTTTAACTCTTTAATGCAACTTCAGTTAATTTTTCTATAAAGCAGATGGCACCAGTCCATGCATCAGGGCTAGTATGGCACTGTGGGCCACAGAAGGCTGAGTCCCCAGGGTGGTAATCCTGCCTGCTTTCTGCACTTGAACATAAAGTCCTCCTCAAGATGGCCTGTGGTCTCCCTCTTGGCCCTACCTTTAGGATGGAAGAACTGATATACCATGTCTGGCAGTGAGTGAGGTTGGTGGCTGGTCCTCCCGTTCCGGGCACACCCTTGCTGAGGTGGCTGGTTGCTCTTTGAGCCAACTTGGCCTTGCCCAGCATGCACAAGACTCAGTGCAACAACTGTGCTAAAACTGGAGCCCCACAAAGGAAACGGGCACCAGGCTCAGGTGCAGGTTTTGCACTGCCTTGCAGACTCCAGTCCATGCCTCAGGGAACTTATGGCACTGCCCGCCTCCTGGTTGCCAAGATGCAGACCACAGGCCGTCTTGAGGAGGACTTTATATTCTAGTGTAGAAAGCAGCCAGGATTACCACCCAGGGGACCAGGACTTCTGTGGCCCAGGCGAGACTTAGAATTTGTGCCAAGCAGGACAAGATCACCCTGAGCAGTGTGTCGGTTGCTGGGACCTGTGCATGCGGGACAAGGCCAAGCTGGCTCAAAGAGCAACCAGCCACCTCTGCAAGGGTGTGCCTGGAGCAGGTGGACCAGCCACCAACCTCAGCCACTGAAGGAAGCAGGGATGGCCAGGTTCCAACAGCCTGAGTGGCTGCCTCCTCATGTTTGATAGAGGAGACCTGAGGAAAAGCAGATAGCACTGGGGCCCCTCGTGTAGGGTAGAAGAACTTAAGTATCCTGAGCAGCAGCATGAGGTTGGTGGCTGGTCCACCCTTTCCTGGCACACCCTTGCAGAGGTGGCTGGTTGCTCTTTGAGCCAGCTTGGCCTTGCCCGGCATGCACAAGCTTCAGTGCACAACTGTGCTACAAATGGAACCATATAGAGGAAATGAGCAACAGGCTCAGAAACAGGGTATGCACTTCCTTTTGGGCTCCAGTCCATGCCGCATGGGTTGTATTGCACTGCGGGCTTATTGGTTGCCAAGAGGCAGACCACAGGCTCTCTTGAGGAGGACTTTATATTTAAGTGCAGAAAGCAGTCAGGATTACCACCCAGGGGACTTGGCCTTCTGTGACCCTGGCCAGATTTAGACTTTATGCCAATGCAGGACAAGCTCACTCGGAGCAGTGTGTCAGTACCTGGGGGCTCTGCATGCCAGGTAGGACAAGCTGGCCAAGCTGGCTCAAAGATCAACCAGCCACCTCTGCAAGGGTGTGCCTGGACCAGTTGGACCATCCATCCACCAACCTCACCCACTCAAGGGAACAGTGATGGCCAGGTTATAACAACCTAAGTGGCTGCCACCTGATGGCTGGTGAAGCAGAGGCCTGAGGAAAAGCAGATGGCACGTTTCACTCTTTAATCCATCTTCAGTTAATTTTTCTATAAAGCAGATGGCACCAATCCATGCCTCAGGCTAGTATGGCACTGCAGGCCTCAGAAGGCTGAGTCCCCTGGGTGGTAATCCTGCCAGTTTCTGCACTTGAACATAAAGTCCTCCTCAAGATGGCCTGTGGTCTCCCTCTTGGCCCTACCTTTAGGGTAGAAGAACTGATGTAGCCTGACCGGTAGCGAGTCATTTTGGTGGGTGTTCCACCGTCTCTTGGCACACCCTTGCAGAGATGGTTGGTTGCTCTTTGAGCCAGCTTGGCCTTGCCCAGCATGCAGAAGCCTGAGTGCAACAACTGTGATACATGTGGAGCCATGCAGAGTAAATGAACAGCAGGCTCAGGAGCAGGGTGTGCACTGTGTTTTGGGCTCCAGTTCATGCATCAGGGCTCATACGCACTGCGGGCTTCTTCATTGCCAAGAGGCACACCACTGGCCGTTTTGAGGAGGACTTTATATTCAAGTGCACAAAGCACGCAGAATTACTACCCAGGGGACTCGGCTTTCTGTGGCCCAGGCCAGATTTTGAATTTGGGCCACGGCAGGACAAGCTCACTTGGGACAGCGTGTAGGTAGTTGGGGCCTCTGCATGTCAGGCAAGTTCAAGCTGCCTCAAAGAGCATCCAGCCACCGCTGTAAAGGTGTGCCTGGGCTCTGGAGGGTGGTGGCCCTACATAGGGCCTCCAATCCCGTATTTTCCTTCTACGCTGCCCGCAGAGGTTTCCCAAGGGGCTCTGCCTCTGCAGCATGCTTGTTGCTGGAAACAGTGAGAGGTGGTTTTGCAGGGTGGAAGCCTTCAACAATGGTTAAGCATCGTCTTCTTGATGCTGACCTAGTGATAGCAAATTCCCATGAGATCTGGTTGTATAGCATGATATGGCACCTCTTTCCTCTCTCAGTCTTGCTCCTTCTCCTGCCATGTGAAACATCTCCTTGCCCTTTGGCCTTCTGGTATGATTGGAAGGCGCCTGAGTCCTCCTAGATGCAGAAGCCACAATGCTTCCTTTGTAGCCTGCAGAACTATCAGCCAATTAAATCTGTTTTCTTTATGGTCATATAGAAAGTTAGTACTGTGAACTCGAGCTATGAAATACCTTCAAGGCCTTTTCCCCTTTGTCTTGGCAAGCAGCGCTCAGCTTCTTTTCATGCAAATATCTGAAGCCTACGTGAATTTTTTCCCTGAAAATGGACTTTTCTTTTACCACATTGACAGGCTGTGACAAATACGGCTGACAATGCAGAAGCAGGTTCAGAAGTCTGTAAAAGACAGAGGTCGGGAGAGTTGGGAAAGCTTAGAAGACAGCAAGATGGGGAAAAGTTTGAGCACTGTAGAGAATTGTGAAATGCTTGTGATGAGAAGGCTGACAGAAGGATGGACAGTGAAGGCCAGACTTAAAAGGTCTCAGATGAAAATGAGGAATTTCCTGTGAACATAAGCCAAGGTTCCATTTGATTGACCTAACAGAGAACGTGACTGCACAGTGACCTTGCCCTGGAGATCTGTGAACTATGAACTTGGGGGTGGTGATTCAGGATGTAGCTGGTGGAATGAACATCTAGGCAGCATAGCATAAGAGGTGTCCTGTCTGCATTGAACAGCCTGTGTTCTTATGTGTTACCTAAGAAATGACTTCAAGATGGAACTTCTATTTAAATTGAGGGGATTGTGGTGGGGCTGGGGCTGAAAGGCAGGGGTTGGGGGCAGATCCTTCACAAATGTTTAAACACCATCCTTTTAATGCTGTCCTTCGGATAGTGAGTTCTCTTCCTTATTTAGGAGCTTTGAGATTGAATGAATACTGGCCTGCTGGGTTTTGGATGTGCATTGGGCCTGTGGTCCCATTTGTGTTATTTTCTGGGAAATTTCTTCCCTTTGGATTGAGAAACCTTACCCAATGTCTGTACCATCATTGTGCTTTAAAAGAACTACATTTTAAATTCATTTTAAACCCGTAGGCAGAAGAGACTGTAGCCTTGTTTCAGATAAGACTTTGAACTTTTTACGTTTGAGTTAATGCTGGAATGAGTTAAAGCTTTTGGAAACATTTGAAAAAGCATGACTGTATTTTACTCTGTGAGAATGACATGAGATTTGGGGGGAGGGGGTCAACGGCAGAATAATATGGTTTGGCTATATTTCCCTAGAAAAACTCATGTGGAATTGTAATCCTGAATGTTGGAGTTGGAGCCTGGTGGGAGGTGATTTAATCATAGATGGGAGGGAGGTGGGGTTGGAGGGAAAAAGGGATGGGTAGGGTGGTGAGGAGTAAGCTGGCTGTAGGGTGGTGGGAGGGTGGGGGTAGTAGGAAGGAGGAGTAGCCTGCTGTAGAGGCAGAGGCTCGTGGAAAACCTCTACTAGGAGAGTGCACCTGTGGCTTTGCAGGGTGTAGCTCCCACAGTTGCTGTCATGGGCTGGGCTGGTGTTGAGTGCTGGTAGCTTTTCCATCGTGAAGGTGTAAACCATTGGTGGGTTTATGAATCTGGGGTCTGGAGGATGGTGACCTCCTGCATAGGGGCTCCAAGCCCATATTTTCCTTCTGCACTGTATGTTCCACAGTACATGTTCCACCATCATACTACAGGTTTTCCAAGAGGCTCTGCCTCTGCCTCAGACTTTCCGCCTGGAAACAGTAGAGGGTGGAGGCGGGTTGTGGGATGGATCCTTCAGCAATGATTAAGCACCATCTTCTTGATGCTGACCTTGTGATAGTGAGTTCTCATGAACTTCCTCATAGTGTTAAGCCTCTGGTTGGATGGAGCATGAGACTACAGGCTTGGGAGCCTCTGTGTAGATTTTGGAAAATGTGTGGAAATGTCTTGGTGTCCAGGCAAAAGCCTTCCAAAAAGGCAGAACCTCATAAGAAACCTCTACTAGGATAGTGCAGAAGGAAAATATGGGGTTGGAGCCCCCACACTGGAGGCCACCATCATGCAGATCCCAGATTCATAGCAACAGCTTGTACCGTCAGTGGGGAAAAGCTACAGGCACTCAACACCAGCCCAGCCAAAGAAGACAGCCGTGGGGCATAAACCCTGCAAAACCACAGGTGCAGAGCTGCCCAAGGCCTTGGGAGCCCAGCCCTTACATCCCTGTGCCTTGGATGTGGGACAAGGTTTCAAAAAGGGTAATGTTGGAGCTGTAGGATTGAATGACTGCTCTTCTGGGTTTTGAGTTTCATGGGGCCTGTAAGTCCTTTCTGCATTTTGTTCTTTCCAGCAAAATTATTCCTTTTTGCTGGAAATGCTTACCCATTGCCTGTATAAGCATTCTACTTTGCAAGTAGTTAACTTGCTTTATATTTCAGAGGCCCACGAGCTTAAGGGTCTGTAGCCTTGTGTTAGAACATTTGTATAAATGATGTAATGATATAAGACTTTGGGCCTTTGTAGGGAAGGTATCATTGTAGTTTGCAATGTGAGGAGGACATGAGATTTGGGGAGCCAGGGACCGAATAATAACATTTAGCTCTGTGTCCCTATCAAAACTCATGTGGAATTGTAATGGGGAATGTTAAAGGTGAGGCCTGGTTGAAGGTGGTTTAATCATAGTGGAGAGTGGGGGTTGGAAGCTGGGGGATAGGGAGAATGGGGGGATTATGTTGGGGGTGAGGGGCGAAAAGTGATGGTGGTAGGTGGATCCTTCACACATGATTAAACACAATCTCCTTATTTCTGTCCTTGTGATAGTGAGTTCTCCTCATGATTTTGGAGCTGTGAGACTGAATGGATACTGGCCTCTTCTGTTTTGGACTTGCATTGGGCCTGTGGTCCCATCTGTGTTACTTTGCTGGGAAATTTCTTCCCTTTGGATTGAGAAAGCTTACCCAATGGCTGTATCATCACTGTATCTTGAAAGAAAAGAGCGCCCTTTTAAATTCAAGGACTCTCAGATGAAAGGGACTGTAGGCTTGTCTCAGATGAGACATTGAACTTTTTACATTTGAGTTAATGCTGGAATGAATTAAGTCTTTTGGCAGCTTTTGGAAAGGTATGATTGTATTTTGCTCTGTACGAAGGACATGAGATTCGGAGGGGTCAGGGTCAGAATAATATGGATTGGCTGTGTTTCCCTACAAAAACTCATGTAAACTGTAATCCTGAATGTTGGAGATGGGGCCTCGTGGTAGGTATCTTAATCATGGATGGGAGGGGTTGGGGTTGGAAGGAAAAAAACTGGGTAGTGTCAGGAGGAGTAGGTTGTTTGTAGGGTGGTGAGAGGGTGGTGGGTAGTGGGAAGGGGGAGTAGCCTGCTGCAGAGGCACAGCCTCATGGAAAACCTCTACTAGGGCAGTGCACCTGTGGCTTTGCAGGCTTCAGCCCCCATGGCTGCTCTCATGGGCTGGGCTGGTGTGGAGTGCCTGTAGCTTTTCCATACTGAGGGAGTGGGCTTTTGGTAGGCTTATGAATCTGGGGCCTGGAGGATGGTGGCCTCCTGTGTGGGGGCTCCAAGCCTGTATTTTCCTTCTGCACTGCCACAGTAGAAGTTTCCCAAGAGGCTCTGCCTCTGCAGGAGGCTTCTGCCTGGAAACAGTAGGTGGTGGTGTGTGTGGTGGATCCTTCACCAATGGTTAATCTTCTTGGTGCTGATCTCCTGACAGTGAGTTCTCATGTAATCTGGTTGTATAACGGGCTGTGGCACCTCTTTGTTGTCTCTGTCTTGCTCCTACTGCTGCCATATGAAACATCTCATTGCCGCTTGGCCTTCTGGCATGGTTAGAAGGGGCCTGACCAGTGTGGGCCTGCTCAGTGGACCTAGGTCAGTTGGGACTTGGTCAGTGAGGCCTTTTTAGTGGAGGTGTGGTCAGCAGGGGTCTGCTTAGAGAGGGTCTTATTAGGGGGATCTAGTAGTGGGAGTTTTGGCGAGTGGGGACCTATTGGCTTCCAGTTGTTTGGTGTCCGGTCAGTGCAAACCTGGGCTGTGGGGCTTGACCGGTGGAGACCTGGTCAGCTGGGCTTAGTGGTGGCCTGGTCAGCATGGGCTGGGTCACTGGTGACCAGGTCAAGGGGTGCTATTCAGTGGAGGCCTGGTCACATGGGACCTAGTCAGCAGGGCCTGCGGGGCGTGTCCTCATCAATGAGGCCCTTGCCAGTGGGGCCCTGGTCAGGGCAGCCTGGTCAGTGGAACCTTATCAGTGGGGGCCTGGTCAGAGAGGACTTGGTCAGTGGTGGCTTTTGTTGCGCTGATCTACAGGGTGAACTGGTCCGCGGGGATCTGAGCAGTGTGTGCCTGTTCAGTGGAGCCTACTCACTAGGGTCCTGGTCAGGGGCATCTGGTCACCTCAGGCCTGGCTAGGAGGGATCTGATCAGTGGCAGCCTGTTCCCTGGAGGCCTGGTCAGTGGGGCCTCATCTGTTGGGCTAGGCAGTGGGGTCATGATTGGTGGAACCTGATCAGTGAGGCCTTGTCAGTAATGACCTGGTCAGTGAGGCCTTGTTAGTAAGGACCTGGTCCATGAGGCTTTGTCAGTAAGGACCTGGTCAGTGAGGCCTGGTCAGTGAAGCCTTGTCAGTAAGGACCTGGTCAGTGAGGCCTTGTCAGTAAGGACCTGGTCAGTGAGGCCTTGTCAGTAAGGTCCTGGTCCATGAGGCCTTGTCAGTAAGGTCCTGGTCAGTGACGCCTTGTCAGTAAGGACCTGTTCTGTGAGGCCTTGTCAGGGAGGTCCTGGTCAGTGGTGTCCTGGTCGTTGTGGGCCTGGCAGCAGGGGCCTGGTTAGTGGGGCCTGGTGATGGGGGTCTAATCAGTGAGGATGTGGTCAGGGAAGACCTGATATGTGGGGTCTGGTCAGCAGGAACCTGGTCAGTGGGTACTGCTGAGCACTGCTTAGAGAAGCCAGAAGCCAGGTGCATTGTGCATTATCGAGGGCCCTGTGGACAGCTGGGATGGCCCAGTGGTGCCTAATGGGCCAGTCAAAAGTGGACAAAGCAGGTGTTTGGATGGACCTGGGAGATCTTTCTCAGGGATTCTGACAGGACAAAGGTAAAGAAAGGGCCAGAGTGGCCAGGGAGATGGTCACAGTCTGTGTGCTGCACAGGATTTAGGAAGCCAGGGAACAGGTGGTGTGTACAGTGGGGTGCAGGAAGAGGCAGGTGCATGCTGGGAGGTCAGACCCTGTGAGGGCTGAGAGTGTCACGTGGGTTGGGCTCCAGGTGCACCCTCAGTGTACTGGGTGGGTCTCACCCCAGGCTCCCTAAACCCCAGCCAGGTGATGTGGTCACTCTGTGGGGGACTAATCTCAGGCCCTGGCTACCCACCCTGGGCAGTGCTGTCCCATCTCAGGACTGGATTTTCTCCGATCCTGTAGAGGGCACAGCCTCCACCCAGGAGGGGCAGCCCCATGGAGCAGCCTGAGCTCTCCATGGGCCTGGAGCATCCCCTGCCAGCCTTGTGCTCCCTCTTCTCCCAGGTTCCACTTTTCCAGTGTCAGCCAGTAGGGAGGCCCTGTCCTCCCTTCCGTGTGTGTCTCCTGGACTGAAACTTGCAGCAGATTGGGACAGGGATGGTGCTTCCCTCAGGCCCATTTGGGGAGGGGACTGGCACCCAGCCTGGTACAAGTCCTCAGCTCTGCCTTGGTTGCCTTAGAGTGAGATGGATGAGTCAGTGCCCTGAAGGTGAAAATAAGAGACTCTCCCTGCTGTTAGGAGGCTGGTCTAGGGATGGAGGACTTAACAGGTGCTCCCAGTCTGTCAGGTCTGGGCAAGACTGTCTTGTCTTGGGACTCAGAAAGTCCAGTCCTGAGACAGGACAGTGCTGCCCAGGATGGGTGGCCAGGGCCTGACAGCAGTCCCCCAGGGAGTGACCACATCACCCAGCCAAGGTCCAAGGAGCCTGGCCTGAGACATGCCCTGTGCACTGAAGGTGCACCTGGAGCCCACTCCATCTGATGCCTCCACAGCCCTCGCAGGGTCTGACCTCCCATCATGCACCTTCCTCTCCCTGCACCCTAGCTGCTCACCCTGCCTATTCCCTGACTTCCTCCATCCTGTCCAGCAAGAAAGGCAGACAGCCTGTGTGCACATTTCATGACAAGTGGGAGTAATGCACCATCTCTGGGAGGCACCATGGTTCCTGCCAAACCCAACACCAGGACTCTGTCCTTGAGGTGATTTTACCAAACCCCAAACCCAGAACTGCAGTTGTGGCTCCGGCATTTCTTTTGATATGCAGAAGTCCTTAGTTTATTGATCCCATTTGTCAATTTTGGCTTTTATTGCCATTGCTTTTGGTGTTTTAGTCATGAAGTCCTTGCCTATGTCCTGAATGGTATTGCCTAGGTTTTCTTCTGGAGTTTTTATGGTTTTAGGTCTAACATTTAAGTCTTTAATCCATCCTGAATTAGTTTTTGTATAAGGTGTAAGGAAGGGATCCAGTTTCAGCTTTCTACATATGATTAGCCAGTTTTCCCATCACCATTTATTAAATAGGGGAATCCCCATTTCTTGTTTTTATCAGGTTTGCCAAAGATCAGATTGTTATAGATGTGTGGTATTATTCTGAGGGCTCTGTTCTGCTCCATTGGTCTATATCTCTGTTTTGGTAACAGTGCCATGCTGTTTTGCTTACTGTAGCCTTATAGTATAGTTTGAAGTCAGGTAACATGATGCCTCCTGCTTTGTTCTTTTGGCTTAGGATTGACTTGGCAATGTGGGCTCTTTTATTGGTTCCATATGAACTTTAAAGTAGTTTTTTTCCAATTCTGTGAAGAAAGTCATTGGTAGCTTGATGGGGATGGCATTGAATCTTAAATTTCCTTGGGAAGTATGACCATTTTCACAATATTGATTCTTCCTATCCATGAGCATGGAATGTTCTTCCATTTGTTTGTGTTCTTTTTTATTTTGTTGAGCAGTGGTTTGTAGTTCTCCTTGAAGAGGTCATTCACATCCCTTGTAAGCTGGATTCCTAGGTATTTTATTCTCTTTGAAGCAATTGTGAATGGGAGTTCACTCATGATTTGGCTCTCTGTCTGTCTGTTATTGGTGTATAAGAATGCTTGTGATTTTTGCACATTGATTTTGTATCCTGAGACATTGCTGAAGTTACTAATCAGCTTAAGGAGATTTTGCTCTGAGACGATGGGGTTTTCTAGATGTACAATCATGTCATCTGCAACAGGGACAATTTGACTTCCTCTTTTCCTAATTGAATACCCTTTATTTCTTTTTCTTGCCTGATTGCCCTGGCCAGAACTTCCAACACTGTGTTGAATAGGAGTGGTGAGAGAGGGCATGCCTGTCTTGTGCCAATTTGCAAAGGGAATGCTTCCAGTTTTTGCCATTCAGTATGATATTGGCTGTGGGTTTGTGATAAATAGCTCTTATTATTTCGAGATACGTTCCGTCAATACCGAATTTGTTGAGAGTTTTTAGCATGAAGGGCTGTTGAATTTTGTGAAAGGCCTTTTCTGCATCTATTGAGATAATCATGTGGTTTTTGGCTTTGGTTCTGTTTATATGATGGATTACATTTATTGATTTGCATATGCTGAACCAGCCTTGCATCCCAGGGATGAAGTGCACTTGACCATGGTGGATAAGCTTTTGGATGTGCTGCTGGATTTGGTTTGCTAGTATTTTATTGAGGATTTTTGAATCGAGGTTCATCACGGATATTAGTCTAAATTCTCTTTTTTTGTTGTGTCTCTGCCAGGCATTGGTATCAGGATGATGTTGGCCTCATAAATGAGTTAGGGAGGATTCCCTCTTTTTCAATTGATTGGAATAGTTTCAGAAGGAATGGTACCAGCTCCTCCTTGTACCTCTGGTAGAATTCAGCTGTGAATCCATCTGATCCTGCACTTTTTTTGGTTGGTAACCTCTTAATTATTGCCTCAATTTCAGAGACTCTTATTGGTCTATTCAAAGATTCAACTTCTTCCTGATTTAGTCTTGGGAGGGTGTATGTGTCCAGGAATTTATCCATTTCTTCTAGATTTTCTAGTTTATTTGTGTAGAGGTGTTTATAGTATTCTCTGATGGTAGTTTGTATTTCTGTGGGGTCAGTGGTTATATCTCCTTTATAGGTTTTCTTCTAGAGTTTTCCCATCACCATTTATTAAATAGGGGAATCCTTTCCCTATTTCTTGTTTTTGACGTTAAGCCACTAAGATTTGTGGTTATACATTACACTATGTAGGATTAGTTAGCCAGTTGATGTTAACAAGCAAGAAGATGAATAGATAAATAGAAGAGGAAATGAAAAGGCAGTCAGCATGATGCAAATCCAAACACTACTTAAATACCATTTCCCCACCATCAGCTCACTGCAAGCTCCGCCTCCCAGGTTCACGCCATTCTCCTGCCTCATCCTCCTGAGTATCTGAAACTACAGGGGTGATGGTGCCCGGCTAATTTTTTGTATTTTTTTTTTTTTTTTAGTAGAGATGGGGATTCACCATGTTAGCTAGGATGGTCTCAATCTCCTGACCTCATGAGCCAACCGCCTCGGTCTCCCAGAGTGCTGGGATTACAGGCGTGAGCCACCGCACCCGGCAAGAAGTTATTATTTAATGTGTACAGAATTTTAGTATGAGGCAGTGAAAAAGTTCTGGAGATGGATGGTTGTGCAACACTGTGAACACGCTTAATGCCACTGAGCTATATACTTAAGCATAGCAAAAGTGGGAACCTGTTATATTATATATATTTTACTCTGTGTACCTTTTTTTGTTTCCATGTAAATAGAGAAATAACACTGAAAGGATTGGCAGAAGCTAATAAAATTGGCCACCGTAGGATTTGGGATGGAACTGGCAAGACAGAAATAATAGAAGAACTCATAACATATCTTGTTACTTTTTTTGACTTTTTGAACCGATTCAAAACAAGAGTAAGTTTTACTGGTAAATAAATGAGCTGGAAACTCTTCTTTCCTATTTAGATTTGGAAACATATTGTGTAGCATTGATGTAAATTTTTCTTTAAACATTTAATGGAATTCTCCAGGGACACAATCTGGACCTGGATATTTGTTTTATGAGTTTTTTTCCAAGTTAAGTGTGTTTAATTCAAACTTCTTTTTATAATTTTCAATTTCAACAGTTTTTTGGGGGAACAGGTTGTGTTTGGTTACATGGATAAGTTTTTTAATGGTGGTTTGAGATTTTGGTTCACTCGTCAACTGAGCGGTGTACACTGTACCCAAACTGTAGTCCTTAATCCCTCAACCCCCTCCTACACTTCCCTCTGAGTCCCCAAAGTCCATTGTATCATTCTTATGCTTTTGAGTCATCATAGCTTAGTTCGCACTTATGAGTGAGCACATACAATGTTTGGTTTTGCATTCATGAGTCCCTTCAATTAGATTACTGCTCTCCAACTCCATCTAGGTAGCTGTCAATGCCATTATTTCATTTCTTTTCATGAATGAGTAGTATTCCATTTTTTTTATCCACTCACGATTGATGGACATTTGGGCTGGTTCTATATTTTTGCAGTTGTGAATTGTGCTGCTATAAACATGCATGTGCAAGTATCTTTTTTGTATTATTTTCCTCTGGGTAGATACCCAGGAGTGGGATTGCTGGATCAACTAGTAGATATATTTTTAGTTCTTTAAGGGATCTTCACACTGTTTTCCATAGTAACTGTACTAACTTGCACTCCCAAAGCAGTGTAAAAGTGCTCCCTTTTCACCACATCCACACCAACATCTATATTTTTAAATTTTTTAAATTATGGCCATTCTTACAAGAGGAAAGTGGTATCACATTGTGGTTTTAATTTGCATTTCCCTGCTAATTAGTTATGTTGAGCATTTTTCCATGTTTGTTGACCATTAAGTTTATCTTTGAAAATTGTCTATTCATATTCTTAGCCCACTTTTTGATGAGATTTGTTTGTTTGTTTGTTTGTTTTGCTGATTTATTTGAATTTCTTATAGATTCTGGATATTAGTTCTTTGTTGGCTGCATAGTTTACAAAGATTTTCTCTCACTCTGTGGCTTGTCTGTTTAGTATGCTGTTCATTTCTTTTACTGTGCCAAAGTTTTTTAGTTTTCATTAAGTTCCATCTATTTATCTTTGTTTTTGTTGTATTTGCGTTTGGGTTTTTGGTCATGAAATATTTGCCTAAGCTAATGTTTAGAAGGGTTTTTCTGATGTTATCTTCTAGAATTTTTGTGGTTTCAGGTCTTAGATTTAAGTCTTTGATCCATCTGGAGTTAATTTTTGTACAAGGTGAGAGGTAAGGATCCAGTTTCATTCTTCTACATGTGGCTTGCCAATTATCCCAGCACAGTTTGTTGAATAGGGTGTACTTTCCACACTTATGTTTTTGTTTGCTTTGTGAAAGATCAATTATCTGTAAGTATTTGGGTTTATTCCTGGGTTCTCTATTCTGTTCTATTGGTCTATGTGCCTATTTTTACATCAGTACCTTGCTGTTTTGGTAACTATCACCTTGTAGTTTAGTTTGAAGTTGGGTAATGTGATGCCTCCAGATTTGTTATTTTTGTTTAGTCTTACTTTGGCTATGGAAGCTCTTGTTTTGTTCCATGTGAATTTTAGGATTTTTTTTTCCAGTTCTATGAAGGATGGTGGTATTTTGATGGGAATTGTGCTGAATTTGTAGATTGCTTTTGGCAGTATCATAATTTTCACAATTTTGATTCTAACCATCCATGAGCATAGGATGTGTTTCCATTTGTTTGTGTCATCTATGATTTCTTTCAGTAGTGTTTTGCAGTTTTCCTCGTAGAGATCTTTCACCTCCTTGGTTAGGTATATTCCTAAGTATTTTATTATTTGCAGCTATTGTAAAAGGGGTTGAGTTCTTGATTTGATTCTCAGCTTGGTCACTGTTGGTATATAGCAGTGCTACTGATTTGTGTATGTTACTTTTGTATCCTGAAACTTTATTGAATTTGTTTATCAGTTATATTAGCTTTTTGGATGAATCTTTATGGTTTTCTATATATGATCATATATTCATTGAATAGAGACAGTTTGACTTCCTTTTTACTGATTTGGATGCCCTTTATTTCTTTCTCTTGTCTGATTGCTCTGAGGACTTCCAGTACTATGTTGAATAGAAGTGGTGAAAGTGGGCATCCTTGTCTCGTTCCAGTTCTCAGGGGGAATGCTTTTATCTTTTTCCCAATCAGTATAATGTTGGCTGTGGGTTTGTCATAGATGCCTTTTATTCCTTTATGTACCTTCTATGCCAATTTTGCTGAGGGTTTTAATCATAAAATGATTGCATTAGTTCCTTCTGCTGCTAATAAAGACATACCCAAGACTGGGTAATTTATAAAGAAAAATATGTTTAATGGACTCACAGCTCCATATTACTGGGGAGACTTCTCAATCATGGCAGAAGGTGGAAGAGCAAAGGCACATCTTACATGACAGCAGGCAAGAGAGAACATCCACAGGAGAGCTCTCCTTCATAAAACCATCAGATATCATGAGAATTATTCCCTGTCATGAGAACAGCATGGGAAAGAACTACCTCCATGATTCGATTATCTCCCATCAGTTCCCTCCCATGACACATGGGAATTATGGGAGTTACAATTCAAGATGAGATTTGGGTGAAGACACAGCCAAACTACATCATTCTGCCCCTTCCCCCTCCCAAATCGCATGTCCTCACATTTCAAAACCAATCATGCTTTCCGAACAGTCCCCCAAAATCTTAACTCATTTCAGCATTAACTCAAAAGTCCATAGTCCAAAGTCTCATTTGAGACAAGGCAAATCCCTTCTGCCTATGATCCTGTAAAATCAAAAGCAAGTTAGTTGCTTCCTAGATACAATGGGGGTACAGGTAATGGGTAAATGCACACATTCTAAATGGGAGAAATTGGCCAAAATGAAGGGGCTGCAGGCCCCATGCAAGTTTGAAATCCAGCAGGGCAGTCAAATCTTAAAACTCTAATATGTTCTTCTTTGACTCCATGTCTCACATCCAGGTCACACTGGTGCAAGAGGTGGGTTCTCATGGTCTTGGGCAGCTCTTCCCCCTGTGGCTTTGCAGAGCACAGCCCACGCTTCTGGCTGCTTTCACAGGTTGGTCTTGAATGTCTGCAGTTTTCCAGGTGCACAGTGGAAGCTGTTGGTGGATCTACCATTCTGGGGTCTGGAGGATGGTGGTCCTCTTCTCAAAGCTCCATTAGGCAGCACCCCAGTGGGGACTCTGTGTGTGGGCTTCAATCCCACATATTCCTTCCACACTGCCCTAGTGGAGGTTCTTCATGAGGGCCTCATCCCTGCAGCAAACTTCTGCCTAGATGTCCAGGCATTTCCATACATCCTCTGAAATCTAGGTGGAGGTTCCCAAACCTCAATTTTTGACTTCTTCACCCACGGTCTCAACACCATGTGGAAGCTGCCAAGACTTGGGGTTCCACCTTGGTCCCTTTTACCATGCCTGGAGCAGCTAGGACACAGGACACCACGTCCCTAGGATGCACACAACAGGGGCACACTGGGCCTGGCCCATGAAACTACCTTTTGCCTCCTAGGCCTTCAGTACTGTGATGGGAGGGGCTGCCAGGAAGGTCTCTGATATGCCCTGTAGACATTTTCCCCATTGTCTTGGTAATTAACATTTGGTTTCTTGTTATTTTTGCAAATTTCTGCAGCTGGCTTGAATTTCTCCTCAGAAAACAGATTGTTCTTTTCTATCACATTGTCAGGCTGCAAATTTTCCAAACTCTTACGCTCTGCTTCCTTTTTAAAGTTCCAATCACCGACCTTATCTTTGTGAATACATAAAACTGAATGCTTTTAACAGTACCCAGGTTACAACTTGAATGCTTTGCTGCTTAGAAATTTCTTCCACCAGATGCCCTAAATCATTTCTCTCAAGTTCAAAGTTTCACCAATTTCTAGGGCAGGGGCAAAATGCTGCCAGTCTCTTTGCTACAATGTAGCAAGAGTCACCTTTGCTCCAGTTTCCAACAAGTTCCTCATCTCCATTTGAGACCACCTCAACCTGGATTTTCTGGTCCATGTTACTATCCGCCTTTTGGTCAAAGCCATTCAACAAGTCTCTAGAAAGTTCCAAACTTTCCTACATTTTCCTACATTCTTCTGAACCCTCCAAACTGTTCCAACCTCTTCCTGTTACACACTTCTAAAGCTGCTTTCATATTTCCAGGTATCTTTACAGCAGCACCCCGCTCCCAGTACTAATTTATTGTATTAGTTTGTTCTCATGCTGCTAATAAAGACATACCAGAGATGGGGTAATTTATAAAGAAAAAGAGGTTTAATGGACTCAGTTCCACATGGCTGAGGAGGCCTCACAATCATGGTGGAAGGCAGAGGAACAAAGGCATGTTTTACATGGTGGCAGACAAGAGTGTGTGCTGGGGAACTCCCCTTTGTAAAACCATCAGATCTCCTGAGAATTATTCACTATCATGAGAACAGCATGGGAAAGATCCACCCACATGATTCAGTTAACTCCCATTTGATTCAATTGGATCCCTACCATGACGCATGGGAATTATGGGAGCTACAATTCAAGTTGAGATTCGGGTGGCGACACAGCCAAATCATATCAGTGATGCTGAATTCTATCAAACACTTTTTCTGCATATATTGAGATGATCATGTAATTTCTGTTTTTAATTCTGTTTATGTAGTGTTACATTTATTGATTTTTGGATATTAAACCATTCTTGCACCCCTGGTATGAAGCCTACTTGATTATGGTGGATTATCTTTATGATATGCTAGCAGATTCAGTAATCTAGTATTTTTTGAGAATTTTTCCATGTTCGTTGGGGATATTGGTCTGTAGTTTTCTTTTTTTAAATGTCTTTTCCTGGTTTGGGTATTAGGGTGACACTGGCTTCATAGAATGATTTAGGTAGGATTCCCTCTTTCTGTATCTTTTGGAATAGTGTCAGTAGGACTGGTACCAATTCTTTGAATGTCTGATAGAATTCAGCTGTGAATCCATCTGGTCCTGGACTTTTTTGTTGGTGGCAATTTTTAAAATTAACCCATTTCAATCTTACTTGCTGTTATTGGTTTGTTCAGAATTTCTATTTCTTCTTGGTTTAATCTGGGAGGGTTGTATATTTGCAGGAATCTATCCATCTCGTCTAGGTTTTCTAATTTGTGTGCATAAAGGTGTTCATAGTAACCTTCAGTGATCTTTTGTATTTCTGTGGCGTTGGTTGTAATATCCCCCATTCTGTTTCTAATTGAGCTTATTTGGATTTTCTCTCTTTTTTTTTTTTTGGTTAATTTCACTAATGGTCTATCAATTTTATTTATCATTTCGAAGAACCAGTTTTTGTTTCATTTATCTTTTGTACTGTTTTTTGTTTCAATTTCATTTGGTTCTATTCTGATCTTTGTTACTGTTTTTCTTCTGCTGGATTTGGGTTTGGCTTGTTCTTGTTTCTCTAGTTCCTTGAGGTGTGACCTTACATTGTCTATTTGTGCTCTTTTAGACATTTTGATATAGGCATGTAATGCTATGAACTTTCCTGCTTTTCCTGTATCCCAGAGGTTTTGAAAGGTTGTGTCATTATTGTCATTCAGTTCAAAGAGTTTTTTAATTTCCATCCTGATTTCAGTGTTGATCCAATGGTCATTCAGGAGGAGGTTACTTAATTTCCATATATTTGCACAGTTTTGAGGGTTCCTTTTGAAGTTGATTTCCAGTTTTATTCCACTGTGGTCTGAGAGAGTGCTTGATATAATTTTGATTTTCTTAAATTTATTGAGACAGTTTTGTGGCCTATCATGTGGTCTATATGGAGAATGTGCCATGTGCTAATGAATAGAATGTATACTTTGCAGTTGTTGAGTAGAATGTTCTGCAAATATCTGTCAAATCCATTTATTCTAGGTACAGTTTAAGTTTACTCTTGTTGACTTTCTGTCTTGATGTCCTGTCTAGTGCTGTCAGTGGAGTATTGAAGTCCCCCACTATTATTGTGTTGCTGTCTAGTTCCTTTCATAGGTCTAGTATAATAGCAATTGTTTTATAAATTTGGGAACTTCAGTGTGAGGTGCATGTATGTTTAGGATTATGATATTTTCCTTTTGGACTTGTCCTTTGATCATTATATAGTGTTTCTCTTTGTCTTTTTTAACTGTTGTTGCTTTAAGGTCTGTTTTGTTTGATACAAGTATACATAATCCTGCTTGCTTTTGTTGCCCATTTGCACAGAATATCATTTTCCACCTCTTTGCCTTAAGTTTATGTGAGTCCTTATGCATTAGGTGAGTGTCTGGAAGACAGCAGGTACTTGGTTGCTGATTTTTTTTTTTTTTTTTTTTTTTTTTGAGATGGAGTCTCACTCTGTTGCCCAGGCTGGAGTGCAATGGTGCAAACTTGGCCCACTGCAACCTATACCTTCCCGGTTCAAGTGATTCTTTTGCCTCAGCCTCCTGAGTAGCTGCAACCACAGGCACACACCACCATGCCTGGATAGTTTTTTGTATTTTTAGTAGAGACAGGGTTTCATTATGTTGGCCAGGCTAGTCTTGAACTCCTGACCTCATGATCTGCCTGCCTTGGCCTCCCAAAGTGCTGGGATTACAGGCATGAGCCACCATGCCCAGTGTTGGTTGCTGAATTCTTATCCATTCTGATCCATTCTACCATTTTGTATCTTTTAGGTGAAGCATTTAGGCCATTTACATTCAATGTTACTATTGAGATATGAGGTGCTATTCTGTTCATCATGCTATTTGTTACCTGAATACCTTGGGTTTTCTTTTTCCATTGTGTTATTGTTTTATAAATCCTGTGAGATGTGTGCTTTAAGGAGATTCTATTTTGATGTATTTTGAGGATTTGTTTCAAGATTTAGAGGTCCTTTTATCAGTTCTTGTAGTGCTGGCTTTATTGTGGCAAATTCTCTTCACATTTGTTGTCTGAAAAAGACTGTATCTTTCCTTCATTTATGGAGATTGGTTTTGCTGAATATAAATTCTTGACTGATAATTGTTTTGCTGAAGGAGGCTAAAGGCAGGAACCTCAATCTCTTCTAGCTTGTAGGGTTTCTGCTGAAAAATCTGCTGTTAATCTGAGAGGTTTTCCTCTATAGCTTACCTGATGCTTTTGCCTCACAGCACTTAAGATTTTCTTCTTTGTATTGACTTGGAATAAGCTGATGACTGTGTGTCTAGGCAATGATCTTTCTGCAATGAGTTTTCCAGGTGTTCTTTGAGCTTCTTGTATCTGGATGTCTACATCTCTAGCAAGGCCAGGATTATTTTTCTTGAATATTCCCTGAAATATATTTTCCAAACTTTTGGATTTCACTTCTTCCTTGTCAACACCAATTATTCTTAGGTTTCATCATTTAACATAATCCCAAACTTCTTGGAGGATTTGTTCATTTTTAAAATTATTTTTTCTTCATTTTTGTCAGGTAGGATTAACTCAAAAGGCTTGTCTTTGAGCTCTGAAGTTCTTTCTTCTACTTCTTGATTCTATTGCTGAGACTTTCCAGTGTATTTTGCAGTTCTCTAAGTGTGTTCTTCAATTGTTTTTTATTTATGCTCTCTATTTCACTGGAGATTTTCCCATTCACATCCTGTATCATTTATATTTTAAAATTTCTTTAAATCAATCTTTCTCTGGTGCTTCCTTGATTGGCTTAATAGTCAACCTTCTAAATTCTTTTTCTGGCAATTTAGAGATTTCATTTTGATCCTTTGGGGGTGTAAAGAATCTTGCTTTGTCATATTACCAGAATTGTCTATCTGGTTCCTTCTCATTTTGGTACACTATGTCAGAGGGAAAACCTGGGACTCGAGGTCAGCTATTCAGATTCTTTGTTCCCATGGGGTGCTCCCTTAATGTGGTGCTCTCCCCCTTCTCCTAGGAATGGGGCTTTCTGAATGCCTAACTGCAGTATTGATACTTGTGTTCTAGATCCAGCCACCTAGTGGAGCTACTGTGCTCTGGGCTGGTACTGAGTAGTGTCTGGGAAAAGAGTCCTCTGATGTGATCTGTCTTTAGGTTTGTCAGCCATGGATACCAGCACCTGCTCCAGTGAAGGTAGCAGGGGAGTGAAGTGAACTCTGTGAGGGTCTTTGGTTGTAATTTTGCTAAGCTGTAATTTTGTGTTGGTTGGCCTCCAGCCAGGAGGAGGCACTTTCTAGAGAGCATCAGTTGCGGTAACACAGGGAGGATATAATCCTGCCCTAGGGTCACCTGGATAAGTATTCAGGGTTTCTCACGTGGTGGGCAGGGCCATAAAGCTCTCAGGTTTTGTTTTAACTTGAATTACATTTTGTGATACTTGTAGGGCTATTCAAATTATTTCTTTTATTGGGTGAGTTGTGGCAATTTGAGCTTATTAAGGAATTAGTCTATGTTATTTCAATTGTCACATTTATGTGTGTAGAGTTAGTCACAGTATTCCCTTATTTCCTTTATTTTTAAAAAATATCTCTAGCATCTGTAGAAATATCCTGTTTCATTCCTAATATTGGTGATTTGTTTCTTTTCTCTTTGTCAGTCTTGCTAGAAGTTTGTCAATTTTGCTGATTTTTTCAAATATCCTTTTAGTTCCTTTAATTTTCTCTACTTTAAAAAAATTTATTAATTTCTGCTCTTAGCTTTTTAAATTACTTTCTTCTGGTTCCCTTGGTTTATTTGTCTCTGTTTTTTCATAGAATTTTGAGGTGGGAGCTTAGATTATTTTCTTGAAATTTTTCTTTTTTTCTAATCTATCTAGTACTATAAATTTCCCTCTCAGCACTGTTTAACTGCAGTCCATGTATTCTGATACATTGTAATTTTGTTTTCATTCAGTTCAGTGAACACTTTTTATTTCTTTGAGATTGTTTCTTTGGATTATGTAGAAGTACATTTTTTAAAATTTCTAAGTGTCTAGCAATTTTCCTGCTATTATTCCATTATTGATATCTGCATTGATTCTATTATGATTAGAGAAAACATTTTGTGTGATTTTAATTCTTCTAAATTTCTTGCTATTTATTTTATGACCCAGGACATACTCTACTTTTATATATGTTTTCTGTAGACCTGAAAAGAAATTTGTATTACATTGTTATGACTTGGACTGTCACATAAATGTTGATTAGATATTGCTGTTTGACAGGGTTATTGGGTTTTTCTAGATGCTTGCTAGTTTTCTTCTAAGTTGCATGACAGTTTTTGAGAGAGGCCTGTGTCTTCCCAGTGTATTAACCCTTTTCTCATGATATCATGTTCTGTTATATCTCTGGTAATTTTATTTGTGTTGAAGTTCTACTTTATCTGATATTGATATAGCTAATTCTCTTTTTCTTTTGATTATTGTGAACATGACATATAACATACATTTTTCTATTCTTTTACTTTAAATCTATTAATAACATTGTATTTGAAGTAATTTTCTTGTATACAACATAGTTTCGATTCATGAACTTTATCAACTGTGCCACTCTTCACTTTTAATTTGTATATTTAAAGCATTTACATTTAATGTTTGGGCCAACCCTGTATTTACTTATTTTTGTATTTTGTTTGTTTTCCATTGTTTTTATTTCTTTCATTTTTTCTGCCTTTTGTGATTTTTTTAAGATCTTCATTTTGATATATTTACAGTGCTTTTAAAACTGAATCTCTCTGTATAACTTTTTCAGTGTTATATATTATATATACATTTTCCTATAGTCTAGAGACTTCAATGTTTTACCAGTTTAAATGAAATACAGAAACCTTCCCTTCTTAACATCCTTTTTATCCTTTCCTATTTATAACTATATGAAATATTTTCTCAACACACATTGAGAACAATATCAGGATGTTGTAACTTTAGTTCCAATATCAAATCCAATTTGGAAACTCAAGAAGGGAAGGAAAGTCTATTGTATTTATCCATATCTTTACCCTTTCAATTTATCTTTCTTTTGTAATGTTTCAAGAGTTTTTATTTTTATCATATCCTTTCTATTGAAAGAACTAACTTCAGTCATTCTTTTAGGGAAGGTCTATTGATTAAATAATTATTTAATTTTTGCTTACTCTGAGAATGTCTTGATTTTCCTTTCATCCCTAAAAAGTATTTTCACTGGATATTGTATGCTTATTGGTAGAGTTTCTTTTCCCGGCACTTGACAATTATTAAGCTACTTCCTTCTGGTCTCTGTGGTTTTGATGAGAAATTATCTTTCATTCAAATAACTCTTCCCCTATAGGTAAGGTATCATTCTCTCTCACTGCTTTCAAGGATTCTTCTTTTAGTTTTCAGAAATTGGACTATTATGTGTCTTGGTATGGATTATGAAGTAGGGGTTATTCTATTTGGGATTTGCCAAGCTTCTCAAATCTGTATATTTTTGTCTTGACAAATTTGAAAATTTTTCAGCCAGTATTTCTTTGAATATCTCTAAACCTCACTCTTTCTTCTCTCCTTCCTGCATAACAACGATGTGAATGTCATTTTTTATAATTCCAAATGTTCCTAAAACTCTATACCTTTTTAGAGTACTTTTTCCTCTTTTTCAGGATGAGTAATTTCTATTAGCCTATTTTTAAATCCACTGATTCTTTCCTCTGCCTCTGTATCCCAGTAGTTAGCCCATCCATTAAGTTTTTTATTTCAATTATTGCATTTTTCAGTTCTACATTTTTTACTCGGTTTCCATTATATAGTCTTTTTCTTTGCTGACATTTTCTGTATTTTCATGTTTCAAGTCAGTTAATAATTGTTGAAGCATTTTGTGATGGCTGCTGTAAAATCCTTGTCAAATAATTCTTGCATCTGTGTCATCTTGGTGGTGGTGTATGTTGCTAATCTTTTCTCATTCAAGTTGATATTTTCCTGGTTCTTGGTGTGCTAGGTGATTTTCCATTAGAACCTGAAAATTTGAAGATATTATGTTAGGAGACCCTGGGTCTTAGTTAAGTCTTAAATTTTAGCAGTCTTTCCCTATCATGGTTGTTGGCAAGTGAAGGGATGTATAGATTTGTTACTTACAGTTGGAAGTCTTGTATTTTGGGCCATACCTACTGAAGTTTAGGTTCCATCATGCTAATCTGAGCTGACTTGGGGATGGGGGTAAGGGATGAGGCGGGAGAGGTGTAGGAGGTGTGGGAATACTGGGGGGTATTGCAGGTTGTGGCCCAAATGCCACTAAATCTTGTTGTCCTTAACAAAATCTAGATTTTTCTTGAATAAATATTTCTTCGTTTTCTGTATGTCTTTTGTACAATTTCTAGAGACTTTAGTTGATTTTTAAAAATAGTTTATACCCATTAAGATTGTTTCACTGAAAAGCATGTCTGAGGAGCTTCTCACAATGCCATTCTGGAACTGAATCTGCCATTTTTTCAAAGTTGGCTTAAGAATGCTGAAAAAATTAAGTGTCTCAGACAGTTTAAACTGCTATAACAAAATACCACTGGCTGGGTGATTTAAGCAACAGGCATTTATTCTCACCATTCCGGAGGCTGGAAGTCCAATATCAGTTGCTACAGATTCAGTGAGGGCCATCTACCTGGCTTGCACATGGCTACCTTCTTGGTGTATCTTCACATGGTGGAGAGAGGGAGAGCAAGCTCTAATCTCTTCCTCCTCTTATAAGGACACTAATCTTTTCATGGGGTCTCCATTATCATGACTTAATCTAAACCTAACTACCTCCTATATGCCTCTCCCTCCAAATAACATCACAATGGGGATTAAGACATTTTCTTAGTCTGTTTTTGCTGCTATAACCGAATGGTCAGTAATTTCTAATAAACAAAAATTTATTGGCTCATGATTCTGGAGGTTGGGAAGTTCAAGATCAAGGAGCCAGCATCTGGTAGACCTTTTTGCCATGTTATCCCATGATGGAAGGGCAAAAGGGGCAATAGAGAAAAAGAAAGGAGCCAAACACATTCTTTTATAGGGAACTCACACCTGTGATAACAAATCTACTCCTGTGATAACAGCATTAATCTATTTATGAGGCCAGAGCACTCATGGTCTAACCACCTCTTAAAGGTATCACACTTAATATTGTTGTATTGGGGATTAAGTTTCCAATGCATGCTTTTTGGGGGATACATTCAGGCAATAACAGGCTTCATCAAATTTCAGAACTTGTGAGGAGGCACAAACATTCAGTTTATAGCAACAGGTGAAGGAAATCTCCTAGAAGCGGGAAAAAGGAAAATAAAGAAGACAAAAGACGTAGAATATAAATCTGGTGGTCAAACCATTAAAAAACAGAAATTCGAGATGAAGTGAAAAGAAAAAGATTAAGGGAAAGAAATTACCAAAAAAAGTATCAAAATGGAAGTACATGCATCTCAAGATTGAATATATCCTTGAAAAGTCTACCATAATAAACTTAAAGAAACAAACACAGTTGAAGGTGCATAATTAGGGAATTTCAGCACACAACTACAAAATAAAATTTGAAAACTCCAAAAGAGAAAAACAGATCACCTTTAAAGGAACATAACTAAGAATGTCATTAACTTGCACGAGGAATACAATAAAGCAATGCCTTCAAAATTCTGTGGAATAATTTGGAGTAAATCATTCTAATCTCCACAGCAGATATTAAATAAGTAGGATTACGGAGTCAAGACATTTCAGGCATGCAAGAACCCAAAATGCTTACTTCTTATTCAGCCTTTCCTCAGAAGTTACTTAAGGTTGTACTCATCTAAAATGAAATACTAAATTAAATCCACCAAATAGAGCAATGTGGGAGCTTTTAGAACAGAAGCTGTTTAGCAGTCCTGGGGAATAGCCAGTCGAGACCAGGTGGCAGAATGGGAGGATTCCAGAAAGGAACTCAAACAATGAAATCTGGAGGTGAAATAAGGACTATTAAAGAGGAAGACATTGTTTGATAAGAGGTCAAATTTAAAAGAACCCCTAGAAAACCAGGCTCAAAAGAAAAGGAAACTGTGGTAAACCACAGTCACATAAGCAGGGTAATGGAAGTGCCCTCTATCTAACTTAAAGTAGTGCTGTGACTATACTTCAAAATAGATGAAAGGAGATGGAAAGTAGTGTAAGAGAGCTAGCTTCTCAATTATCAGAAGTTCAATAATATCTAAATATTGAATGAGCCAAAAATAATATAAGCATACTGTTTAGAGATATAAATGTAACTACCCAAAGAAATAGCCAAAAGTGTAAAAGTGTGGTTGTTACTGAGAAGCATGATAAATTTAAGTAGGAATTTTACATGGCAATATTTTATATTTATATGATACTTTAACCATGTATCAATCTTGATAAAAATGTCTTAGAAGTTTAATATACTTGTAATTTAGCCTGGATTTTTATTTTCTATTTCATTTCAGAAACTAATGTGACACCCACATCAACCATTCTTGAGCTGCATTAATGTACAGAGACTTCAGCAATTTAGCTATACTTCATCAAGTGAAATTTTGTTTCCCAAATCAAATTATTCAATATCTTAATTGCTTGCTTCCCACTTCCTTTTTGTCATAGTCTCTTTATATTAATACTAAACTTAGCTTTTCTTCCCTCCTTTTGTGGCCTCTTGGCCCAAACCACCAACCCCTAGATAACTAATTATCTCTGTCCTCTGATCTCATCACAACTTTTTAGGGCAGTGAGCTATCAATTCTTTTTGTGGCATAGTAGGTCTGAATTTTTTGAAGAAACATAGTGTTTTCTAAGATAAATGGGAGAAAATAAGATGAAGCAAAACAAAGCCAGAAGAAAACAATTTTCTTTGGAAAATCCCAAACCTCAGGAGAGTTTTCTAAAGACTGAATATTTTTCACAACTAATTTTCACTTCGTTATTCATTCAACACTGTTTGAACCTTCACCCTGTAATGGACTTTTTAGTGGCATCATGGCTACTAATGTGAGGAAGGACTGGAGAGCCACCTAATAGAGTTCTTCTCTCTGCTGCATGTTCCACAGGTGCTCATGGCCCACCCAAATCTCTTCATGGTGACCACTTGTTCAGCCTTACATCCTCCCTCAAAAGCACAGCCCTTTTCTGCGAGTGGCGTTTGCTTTAAATTTTTGAACTTCCAAATTCCCAATGTGGTTGACTTCATAACTGAAACATAAAGTTTACTGCAGAAGAGAAGACACCCCGACAAGTCAGAAATTGCTTTTTAATTGTTTATTACAAATGACAGAATGAAAATTATTGAGCAAATCCAAATAGAATAAATCTAAAATATCCATACCAAGACATATTGTAGTCAAATTTCTGGAACCTAAAGAAAGAAAAATTCTTGAAAGCAGTGTGAGAGAATGACACCTTAACCTATAGAGAAAAAGTCATTTGAATGAAAGATAGTATCTCATCAGAAACCATGGAGACGAAAGGGAAGTGGCTTAAATTTTCTTTGAAGTACTGGGAAAAGAAACCCTACCAATAAGCATTCAGTATCCAGTGAAAATATTTTATAGGGATGAAAGGAAAACCAATTATTCTCAGATGAATTTCAGAAACCATCATTCTCAGATAAAGTAAAAACTAAGCAAAATTTTTACTCATAGACCTACTCTAAAAGTATGGGTAAGGGACATTCTTCCAATAGAAAGGATATAAAAACAAGAAATCTTGAAACATTTAAAGAAGATAAATGGAGAGAGTAAAAATATGGTGAATACAATAGACTTTCCTCCTCCTCTTTGAGTTTTCCAAATTATGTGTGATACTGGAGCAAAAATTCTAACACCCTGATATTGTTCTCAGTGTATGTTGAGAGAATAATATAGCTAAAAACAGGGAAGGATAAAAAATACGTTAAAGGGAAGATTTCTATACCTAATTTGAACTGATAAAATGTTGAAGCCTTCAGACTGTAGATTTATATAGTATGTATTATATAATATATATTATAAATATGTAAAACATGGAAGGTCTATATATAATGCAATTCTATATTCATTCATATATATATATATATATATATATAAATAAATTATGAAGTCTAAAGGCTTCAACAGTTTATCAGTACCAATAGGTGTAGAAATCTTCCCTTCTTCATCATGGCACCCAAGAAGATAATTCTAACTCAGAATATCTTGGCTAAAACCACAGCACAGAGCATGGAATTCATTCCTGTGAAGTTTCTCCATTCTAGCCTGTGTCACTAATGATGATATCTAACATGCCATGGATGAAAGACAAAAGTCCTATTTTTTCCTTTGTACTAGAGATGATTAAGATGTCATGTCTTTCCCACCAGCTTTTCCTTTTCTCTTCATATGAAGAGTGTTGAGATTTTGAAAAGCAAGGAAATAGAGAACAGAAATCCCAGATTCTTTTCTTCTTATTTATTCACTGCATAAAATAATTACTGAACACATCACAGGTGCCAGGACGAATGTTCAAAGCTTGGAATACTATGGTGAGCGGTGCACAGTCTTGGTCTCATGTTGCTTCCTGTCTAGGATGCTTCCTGTCACTCACTTATGCTTCTTGATCTGAAAAAAAAAAAATGTATGTACATGAGTGAGTAAATGACAACTACGCCGGAAATGTAAGCACTTGTCCTTGTGAATTACATGAAAGAAAGGATATAGTGAAAGCTCAAGTATTATGAGCATGCGCAACCTTCAATCTCTTGTTAGCCTAAGACTTTAAAAATCCTTTTCATAAGCCAACTCTTTACTAGCAGGTTAGAAGATAAATTTATGTTTCTTCTTTTGTTAGAAAGTTAGAGTAAAAGTAAATTCTAGCCTCTTCTTGGGAGAAGTCCTTTTGTTTTAATGGACATAGAAGCAATTTACAATCCAAACTCCTGAGAAAGCAAACTGTAGCACTGCAAAAAAAGTTCAAGGTAGGAATACATGGATTCTTGTCTTAAGATTATAGCAAAGTTTTTTAAAAGGAATTCCAAAGTTACAATTAAAATTGTCTACTTGGAGGGGGCCTCTTGGTGAAAA